>NW_005842738.1:157217-183409 GCF_000455745.1 Alligator sinensis
ACCAACATACATATCTGCACAGAACCAGCAATCACCCGAAACACACCAAAAAAGCTGTGATATACAGCCAAGCCCTCAGATACCACCGCATCTGTACTGAAGCGAACACCCGGGATTGCCACCTCACCAATCTTAAAAAGGCTTTCACCCAACAAGGACACTCATCCAGAGAGAGAGATTGCACGTTTGAAAGAGCCACCCGGATACCACGTGAAGAACTGCTGCAATACAGAAGAAAACCCCCCACAAATCGCACACCGCTGGTTATGACGTATCACCCCTCCCTTGAACCTGTACGGAAAATCCTCAAAAAATTGCAACCCATATTAGAAAGAGACCCTATTCTTAAAAAGACCTTCCCAGAGCCACCTATCCTAACCTTCAAACAAGCACCGAACCTCGCCAACCTCATCACCAGAAGCAAACTTCCTCAAGCCCAAAACACACCAAAAGGATCCAGACCGTGCTATGACAAGAAATGCAAAACCTGCCAACACATCTCCACCACCCCCACAATTACTACACCCCACAACAGAGCCATCAGCATTCCTGGATCTTACAGCTGCACCTCCAGAAATGTAATATATCTCATCCAATGTACCAAATGCCCTGATGGAAAATACGTAGGACAGACCAAACAACAACTTGTGCGCCAGAATGAATGCACACTGGAAACCTATCAAAGACAGAAATACCCAATTACCGGTGGGGGCACATTTCTCACAAGAGAACCACTCTCTCTCCAATCTCTCAGTCCTGATCCTCAAAGGAAATTTACAAAACACTTCCGAGAGACGAGCCTATGAACTCCACTTCATCAACCTCCTGGATACTAAAAATCATGGACTAAATATAGACATTGGATTTATGACACATTATAACCTGCCTGACATCTGACTCCCCAGGGATCTCTCCACTTTCATCCCCCTTCTCTCTCTTCCCCCCACTCCCCAGCCTGTCTCTCACCCATTGACTCCTCAATCTACATTTCATTGACTACCTGTCTTGTATGCATACCAGCCCAGCCTCTGGTTTCTTTACTTTTCATTCCATCCAGGAAGAGCACACACCAACTGCTGAAACTTCCTTAGCCTGATGAAGGGTTTTTGAACCCGAAAGCTTGCTTAATAATTGTTTTCCAACTATATAAGTTGGTCTAATAAAAGATATCAGATTCACCCAAAGAACCTTATCTGCCATAGTTATCTGTATTAATTTGATTAATCTTATGCCTCTTTTGGATTGGAGGGTAACTATGTTGATGGCAAAAGGGTACAAAAGGGTTAGTTAGCTGTGATTTGTAAGGAATTGGTCAGTGGCTTTAGATGAATTCAACGGTTGGTACATAAACAATGCACATGATAATTTATTGGTCATTTGCATCTGCAAATGCAGAAGCAGGAATCTGGTTGGTCTCACATGGGGAGAAAAGAACCCAGCTGGATATTTATGCCCTGTAAAGAGTTTAGGAACATTTAAGAGTAGAGTCTGAGAAAGCAAGAACAAAGGGATGTGTATAAAAACAGGCTATAATTTAGTTCCAAATGGAACAGAGGGGTTTCAAAATTAAGACAGACTTATCAAGCAATGTAAAGGAAATAGCAAGCATAGGTAAGATAATAAGCACATTGGCTGTTCTCTGCTTGTTATATTCCCGTAGATAATTAAATATTTTATTTTGAGCAAGCTACCTTGTGTCACTCCATTTATCAGCTGCTCACAGCTCCTTGAAGTAAGTGGGCATCATGGGCCAAACTCAGCTGGACCTGCTCAAGAAAATTCAGTTGATGATAGGGATTTACTATTTACTAACTTTCATAACACAAGAACTAGGGGTCACAAAGTCAAAGTAGTAGGTAGTCAATTTAAACTTGTAGCCTGGGTGTACATGGGTTTGTACTTCCCTCTCCAACTGAGGGAATTATTGGCAGGGCAGTGTGGTGTGGAGGGACACAACAGCCCAGCTACTGCCTCCATCCCCTATAGAGTCAGATCCAGTCAATCAGTTACTTAACTATATACAGATTTATTATCACAACAAAACCAATAAAGAGTAAGGACATAGATTATATATATATGTACAAGTTTACAAAACAATAAACCCTATAATACATATATATATATATATATACATATATATATATATATATACATATATATATATATATACACACACACACACAGATATACCACACCCAGTTATTTAAAATACAGATTGGTAAAATCCCAGAGGACAAATGAAAGCCGTTTTCTCCTTATCAGCTTCCCGCAGAGGAATCTGATAATACCCACTACACAGGTCAAGTATAGAAAACCACTTGCTGCCCACCAGACAATCCAGGGCTTCCTGTACTCGTGGGACCGTGTACTGGTCCATCACAGTGCATGCATTTAAGGTGTGGTAGTCAATGCACATTCTCAGACTCCCATTCTTTTTCCGTACAATGACTATGGGGGAGGCATAAGGGCTCTTTGATTCCATGATAATCTTGTGATCCAACAATTCTTGTAAGTGGCGCCTGACTTCCCCCATCTCGGCTAATGGGATGCGGTGAGACCTCTCGCGGAAAGGACGTTGGTCACTAAGGCGGATCTGATGCTCGACGCCCTTAGCCGCCCCCACGTCCCACTCATGCAGGGAAAAAACATTGGATCTGCTCTGGAGTTTCTCTCAGAGCTGGGCCTTCCGTGCCTCAGACACAGGGGAGTCCCCAAAGAAAAATCTTTTGGAGTTGACAAGTGGGGAGTCACCTTGTGGCATCCAGCCTACCACTTCAGCTACCCTTACAGTAGCCACCTTTTGCCCTGAGTGCACCACAACATTGCCCATGGTGGGGTTAACCACAATAACATTAACCGGACTTTTGTTCAGACCTTAGTTTTCAAACACCCCTTCTGGAACCTTCAAAGTCCCGGTCCCCCTTTCCCAGGGTAGGTATCCACCACTACCAACCCTACTAGCTGGGGTTGCTGCTCCCACTTACAAACTGTGGGCAGGGCCCACTGACGTTTCCCGGGGATCCTCTGAGGGGTAACCTCAGAGAGTTCTAAGGTCCCCAAGACCTGGGAGCTAGTTCCCATACCCCTCTGTTCCCACCTGACATAGGCATCAGAGCACAGGATATGCATTTTAAGCTGTTTCTGATAGCTTGGGCCCACCTGCTGCCTACAGTACTGGGCCAAGAACTGTAATATGCTGGAGTTAGTCCCAATGATAAGAGAGGCTCCCTTCATCCACCCTAGATCAGGGCATACCAGTGCAACAGTGGATACCTCTTTCTCTATCCTGGCCACAGATGCAGGAAACTTTATTCATAGGGAAACATAACCACTATAGGGGTAGGGGTCCTGACTCAGTCCACACAGCCCCAGACCCGTGAGAGGGTGCAATGGCAAATGCCTGAAATATTCCCTATAAAAAGACTCAAACAAAATGGTGACTTGGGATCCTCTGTCCAGAATACCGCGACATTCACGTCCATTCACCTTAACTGGGAACTCAGCCCTAGGCCCCACTAATCGCTCCAGCAGGGAGTTCAGGGTTGGGGTTTGGGAGCTTGATGGGGACCGGAGCAGAGCTGACTCCCTTCCTCTGCCCCTTCCCCATTTCCCACCGGGTCTTCAACCGTTAGAACACCAGGTCTGGGTTCTCCAGCTGTGTACATTCTGAGGCCAAGTGCCCGTAGTCCCCACACCTATAACAGAACCCTGGATTTCAAGAGTGGTTCCTTACCGTGGGCCTGGCCAGAGTATGGAGGCTCAGTTGGGTTTGCACCCCAGGAGGGGCCCTGCTGACAGCAGCCACTAGTATCGGGGACAGGGACTCTTCTTCAGTCCTCAGAGGGGCCTCCTCTTGACGAGTTACTGCCAAGACTCAGCTAATTGGTCCCCTTCAAGGAGAAACATCCTCCAGAGCCCACATAACTTCTCTCAAGTGGAGGATTTCTTCCTCCTCCTGTACCTCTTTCCAAAAGGGAGGAGGAAGAAAACTGGGAGGGTTATTTTTACCTCCAGCCAAATTGAGATCCCTAATGACGGGTAGACTATAGCAAGCCCCTGTGTGTACTTGCTGAAGTCTTGTACAGTTGGCTTCAGTCACACTGAGGGCCCCTTGGGCCACCACCTGCTGTAACACCTGTTCTAGTCAAATAAGGTATGAGGAAACAGCCTCGCCCTTGGACTGGAAGGTGCTGAGCAGTTCATAATAGGCTCCTCTGCCCTGGGTGGATCATCTGAACACATCTTGCAGTGTCTGGAGGCACCGTTGAGTGGTAATGCTGGGGTTCTGGAGCTTGGCTGTCCTGATTACCCCAAATGCCAGTTCTCACAGCACATCCAGAAGATGATGACATTTTTCTTCATCTGGTATTTGCCATGTCACGAGAGTCTCTTGTACGTGGGCAGCCCAGGATTCATATCCCTCTTCTCCGATGAGGACTGGGAGGTTTCCAGAAAAGTTTCTTAGTCTTTTATATGCAGCCCGGTCATTGGAGGAGCTGGCCGCCTCCCTAAGGACCTGCTGTGTAGCCACAACCCATTCCTGGGTGATGCTGGGCGAGGCTGTTGCCCCACTGGTTCCAGGGAGTTCCCTGGCATTGTCTCTTCCTGGTGCCTGGGACTGATTTTCTCCTTGCTTGACTCTATAGAGTTATAGAGCACTTCACAAAATTAAGCTCCTGCAAATAAAATCCTGTGCGAGCCCCCAAAATGTAGCCTGGGTGTACACGGGTTTGTACTTCCCTCTCCAATGAAGGGAACTATTGGCAGGGCAGTGTGCTGTGGAGGGACACAACAGCTCAGTGGCCACCTCCATCCCCTATAGTCAGGTCCAGTCAATCAATTACTTAACTATATACAGATTTATTATCACAACAAAACCATTAAAGGGTAAGGACATAGATAATATATCTATGAACAAGTTTACAAAACAATAAACCCTATAATATATGGGTTTATATATATATAACAGATATACCACACCCCGTTACCATTAGATAATAGAACAAAACCAGACCAAAGGATATTGATTGGGCAACCTTATAACTCTATTCATATACAAACTATTACTTCAATAAACTGTAAGACACAGGCCACAAATATAATCAGCAGTACATACTTGGGTGCCTTCCAGGGGACGGGACCCACTCCCAAGGTACCACTACAGGAAAGGAGGTGCGGGGAAAGAAAAAAAGGAGAGGAAGACCCCAAATACTCCTAAGCTCCCCTGCTGTCACTCAGGAGCAGCCCATGTGGTGCCCCTTTGCAACCCTTGGTGGGGGGGGAGGGCCCTCCCCTGTGGGGACCCTCTCTCCAGGGTAACTTACTACTACTCCACAGTCCTGGAGGGTTGCCTCTTGTTCTCCAGGTCAAGCTCTGTCCCCACTGGGTTTTCCTGCCACCTGACTCTGCTCCCACTGTCTTTGCTTAGGGCCAAATGCACCGCTATGTGTCGTGGATGCTTCACCTTGTACTAAGGGTTGGAGGCCTGGAGAGCCTTGTGCAGCACTGGGGCTTGGTCTGTTCCTGGACCTCTGGGTTGTATTGTCTGCACTGAGCTGCTGCCCCGTGTCAGCAGCTGTAGACCCGAGCCACCTCAAGCGGCTCCCAAGGTCTTTCACCATCTGTGCAGTGCCTCCTACACCAAGCTCCCAGCCTCATTCCAGGGGTTGAGGACTTGAGTCACCCCAGGGGCTCCAAAGATCCTGTTCTGTGCACTGGCCTGTGTACCGTGTCTCTGGCCGCACATCAGAGGTTGCAGACCCGAGCTATCTCACACAGCTCCCAGGGTCTGGACACTGTGTGCCATGCTGTGCACCGAGAACCTAATCGCTGCAGCCGTCCCCCACTCCCCGCTGATAGAAGTCTTCAGGGGTTCTTCCTGGGGCACTGCTTTGCTCTGCTGAGCAGCTCTCCTCAGCTCTTCTAAGTCCTGCTCTTCTCTCTTCTCTGTCCCCGATGCATCTGCCCCTGGTGCTGGGCACGCAGCTCCTTTTATATGCTCCAGGGCTCTGCCCCTGAAGCCTTCCAGACCTGACAGTTTGCAGTCTTCAATCAGGTCTGGGGGAGCTCTTCTCCCCCTCCCCTCAGGAAAGGGGCATGAAGTTATTTCTCTTGCTGCTTCCTGATTGGTGGATGGGCTCCACCAATCAAAAAAGTAGGATCTCAAGCTGGGATTCAACCAAACCTCTGAAAGGTAAGCCTGCTACAAACTAACAAAAGTTCTTTTTCACAGAGTGTGTAATTAAACTGTGGAACTCATTGCCACCACATGTTGTAGAAGCTGACAGTTCAGCCAGATTCAAAAAGGGGTGGACAAATTCTTGGAGGAAAGGGGCATAAGTACATATTGAGCATGGGAGTTAGAAGTACAACATCTGAATCCTAGATCTTAAGGATTCCTATACATGAGCAGGGAGGCTGCTCCCAATGTGCTGGAATTCAAGCACATTGGAACAGACTCGATTAATTGAGTCTTCTGGAGTGTGGCTATTACCACGCTCCAGCAGCCTCCTGTGTCTCATGTATTAGCATCCCCATGCTTCAAAATGGCAGCAGGGGTGAATCTAGAGCACCCCAGTCACCATTTTGAAGTGTGGGGATGCTGATACACAAGACAAACAAGACCAAGGAGCCAGTGGACATTGCCCATTGAAACTCTGCCCAGAGAGGATCGTACCAGGGACAGAAATGGCCACACAGTCCTTGGAGGTCCACCTGGCCAGAGCCTCCTTCCTAGTCAGATAGATCACTAGCTTGGCTTGGCTAGGGCCAGAAGGAGGTTAAGAAGAAGGTCTTGGGACTAGGTGGGGCCATGGATGGGGAACGCATAAATAAAAAGGTGTGGATAGAAGTGCAGCCAGAATCTCAGCAGGTGGTTCTGGAGGAGGCAGTGAAGGGTCTGCAGCCTGGTGCACTCCAGACAGGTGTCAAAGGACTTTGAGACACTGCAAGGGGCACGTGTGTGCTCGTGTGGATGCGCCCAATGAGCACAGTTTTCCAAAGAGTTATGCAGCCATTTGAAAGTTTAATCTAGGTCATATTTCTTAGGTTACATAGTATTCTCTAATACAGGGCTATCTAACTGGTTGCCCAGGGCTGCATACAGCCCAAGAGTGGTTAACGTGCAGCCCATGAGCTCCTGCAGCCACCATTCCCACTGTTGAGAAGTGGAGAAAGACCTGGTTGGGAGGGTATACTGCAGGTACAGCCCATGTGGTACAAAGCAGGGGGCCTGACTGCTGACAACCTTGGCCAGTGGGGCCAAGGAGCTGCATATAGCCAGCCAGAGCTGGCCTTAGGGAAAATGATGCCCTAGGCAAACTTGTATTTTTGGTACCCCTCCCCCACCCCCTTTTCAGAAATAAAGCTGTAATCTCAAAAGTTTTTATAATTTACTAAAAAAATACCGAAGAAAAGACACAAAATTCAACTCCATTTAATTAAATTCAGTGTTATTCTAATAACAAATTATATGTCATAAAATAACATTATAGCTAAGTGAAAAATAAACTAAACATTAAATTAAACACTAAACTAATAAATACGAATAACTAATAAGAAACTTTGTTAACTAAGATTCCAAAACTCAGAAGATGACTCTGCATGCTTTTACTGCCACAAACTCTGATATTGCTTGTGACAGGTCTATATTTTCACCCACAGCATTTTGGATACCAGCAAAGATGGCCTGTCGTCTCTCCTGGTCAATTGCAAATATGTTTCTCTGAGCTTCAACCTCAAGAAGCTCCATTCACTGATCACCACTTATATGCAAAGGGAACGTGTAGGGGAAACACAGGGGAGGGGGAGGCACGTCTCTCCCCCCCACCCCGAGATTGGCCCTCACCAGCCAGGGAGTGGGGGCACTAAGAGAAGCACTGGCCAGCCAGTGCCCCCCTAAGATTGGCACCAGCCATCACTTCTGATTTTGCTGCCGTCATTTCTGGGGTAAGTGATTGGCTGCTGAGGGACCACCCCCAGCTTTGTTGGTAAGTGGCTGCTGGGGAACCCCCCTCCCCCCCAGTCGGCAATCAGCCGCTGGTGCCCCCCAGACCCAAGAGGAACCAATCACCCATGCTTATATGGGCACAGTTAACAAGATCCTGAGTGCTATTCATGTGTTTGGGAAGTTGTCATGAAGTTCATTGTTATAAATAAACTGTAGAACTTTTTGAGGAGCACTACAGTCTGTTGGAAGTAGACTTCGGAGATAGCCAAGTTCTTCGCAGTTTTTCACATCTGTAACATAACTGACACTTTTTACAGTGAATGTGCGGGACTGGTTTAAATACTAGATCAACACCAAGATTTTCAGCTATTTCCTTAGCTATTGTCAGAGCTTCTTTGTACCTGACTTCCCTGTAGTTTACAATATAGTCACAACCAACATTTATCAAGTTTATGCCTGCAATAATGTCAAAGTTGTTCTTGCTTTGTATGCTTTTTTGCTCACCATGTTGACTTGAAAAAGGATGTTGTACCACATTACAGGAGAGACAAGAAACTTGAATTCAGTGAGTTGACATACCAGAGTGAGTACTTCATGACGGATACCAGCGGCTGCTTGCTTCTATTCATCCAATGCAATGAGGGCATCATGGACTTCCACTGTTTGGTATCGAACAGCTTTAACACTTTCAGTTCTGAACTCCCAGCATGTTTCGCATACTGGCTTAGCAGTGACATGGAAGATTTTCACAGGTCATGTCTAACTATGAACAGAGGCAGAGACCAGAACATAGATCCTTTGAACAATGCTGAAGAGGGACTTGGACTCTTGAAGATGTTGCAATGCCAGCCATCCTGAGATTGAGCAAGTGGAATTCACATGGAACAAAAAATGCTCTTGGGTTTTAAAAATCCTTGCCTATACACCCTTGTTTTTCCCCTTCATATTTGTACAGTTGTCATAAATATCCAAGACTGCCAGAGCCAGGGTTATGTCACATTCCTCCAGAGTAGTAAATATATTATCAGTTAGTCCTTCCTCTGTGGACTTGTCCACTGTTTGAAAACCAATAGAGTGCTCCTGAATGGTCACTCTTTCATTCAAAATGTCAAGAAGCCAACCAGTGAAAGGTATCTTTTTAGAATCGCTCACATCTGGAGTGCAGTCCAATATAATGGAGTAGTACTTGGCACTCCTCAACCTTTTAAAAATGTCTTGCAGCAGTTTCTTCACCAGTAAGTTAATTATCTCATTGTGGATTGTTTTTCCACAGTAGTGATCCATCACCTTCCTGGAAAGTATGCAATGAAAGTGTTCCTTCATTGCATCATCGTACTCTTCTAGTGGCTCCATCAAACCCAGGAAGTTCACATTGTTAACCGTGACGAGCCTGTCAGACGAGTTTCAAAAAGCCAAGTTATTGTTTGAAAGAAAAAGGGTTATTGTCATGTACCTCTCTGGAATGTGCTTCCAGTGTGTTTTGTCTCTTGTTTAGTTATATGTTGAAGTTCCATGCTGATATAATTATCCCATTTTATCCTTTGCTTCAACCCATATTTGGTAGGAATTGAAATGGGTAGGTGACTTTTCATGACGTGAGAATCTGAGACATGTGCTTCCAATCATTTGATCCCTCAAATGCTAGGGATAACATTGGATTCAAGTTAAAGAGCTTGCAGCAGAAACAAAAAGACTTATCAGTGGACTCCAAGTAAAGTAGCCAGTGTTGCTTCAGAACTTCACCATTTTCAAGATTTCTGTATAAAAATGTCATTGAAAAATGACAATTCTGCTCATCCAGAGGAAAATCCACTTCTTTTACTTTTGGTGGACTGTTGGTCACTAGCAGATCTCAAATTCTGGTTGTCAAACTGGGCCATAAAGCAGAATCCGAAATGGTATTGCCAGTCCCTATAATGGGAGTCATTTAATCTCTACCAGTAGTGGCATCATCATTATTTCGGTCCAGATGAAGAATTTCTGTTTTGTTTCTCTTGCATTGGTTCTTGGAAGTTGAATTGTGGATCATTTATAAATTTTTCATCTGATGTCTCCACTGTGCCCATCTTGTTACTACTGCATGGATTGTCATTAACAAATTTCATGTATATTTTCATTGTATCTGCATATTTTTTCACTGCAGTCATAAACTGAGCTTTCCGTTTCCTGTTCTGTGTCCCTGACATTCTCTTCTTAGGTACTTGCGACATTTTGTTTCCTGTCAGGTTTCATGGCCAGTGAAAATTCAAACAAGCATCCTGGCACATGCTTGCATATATTTACACTTACCTGCACAACCTGGCATATGCTTGCACACCCATACACATGTTGCACACCCTAGCATAGGCTTGCACACACTTGCACATGCACATACTGATGAAAATTAAAACAGGTGTCCTGGTTCTGGCCCCGCTTCTGCTGCTACCATCAAACAGTACACGCCCCCCCCCCCCCCAACCCCGGGCCGCTCTGGTAGGTATTAATATTCAGACAGCTAAGGGAGTTAATGGCCTGCTAATGACCCATTGTTCTTTACTTCACAGGTGTAAACAAACTCTCCCTTAGCTGCCCAAATAGTAACACAGAGCTGCAACATACTGCCCTATCCCTGCCTCTGTCTGCAGAGCTGCACCATGCCTCTGGCACCCCCCTGACCACTAAACCCTGCTTGGTTGCCCATGTTGCCCACCTCTAAGGTCAGCTCTGGCGGGGATGGGCAAGGTCCACCATGCCAGGATCTTCAGGAACTCCAAACTGGTGCCCCTGATGGCATGAGAAGCTTTTACCTACAGTATGCCCAGCATAGAATTGGAGGAATGATTATCCCCACCTGCTGCTCTTGGACCCAGTCTATCCACTCCTCCTGAGGCTCAAGAAACCCTACACTAGATACTTGCATGCCAGAAAGGAGCTATTCAACTATTGGCTGAGCAGCTGCTGGGTGGCAGCCTTTTGTTGAAGTCAAGGCATAATGGAGGGCACTGCAGATATGCCTGTGTCCTAGTGAGTGAAACCTGCTTCAGTTGGTCATTTCAGCCTGAAATACTATACAACAGCTATCAGGTCAGGAGTGAGACCTCCCCAGAGTTGTGGGCAGAGACCCAAAGGTTTGCCAGCTGGTACCAGGCCCCAGACCCAGAGCTCTTTGAGCACCACTGCTGTCAGAGCATTCTGATGAGCGGCGCTAGGCTGTGGAGCAGGAGGACAGCACCACTGTGTATCATTCCAATCAGTTCACTGAGAATTTGTTTGTTCAAAAAACAAAAGCCCTTTTCTTATTAAACCTTGCAGACATTCAAATGCCAGGTGCTGTGCATTTAAAACAAGCAAAGTGTTTTGCAAATAGGGATGGGGTGCAAAGGCAGCAGTTTGTGAATTTGAGGAAGGGTATGGTAAAGGGAGATGCCCCATGAAAAGTGAGGAATCTTGAAGTGTTGAGTAGGAGGGCATATTGTATAGGTGGATCCAACGGATTGGAGCTCCACACTATGCCATTTTCTGTTGAGCAGTACTGCCTGAGACCCTATAAGGTAGAGAGCAGCTGTTCTTGAACCCATATCCCCACATCTTCCAGGAATAACATTATTTCAGAGCTATGCTGGAGAAAGGACTCAGGGTACTTCCGGTGGGGGAAGCTAGTTTGAGACATAGTAGGGCTGGCTGAAAGATAGGACAAAGGGGAGAAATGGGACTGTTTGAGGACTGAAACTTGACGTCTGCTTACAGTGTATTCTAGATGGGAGGGAAGGGTTTGGGCATAAGAAAGGGAGGCTGGGACTGGAAGACTTATATGGAGGAGGTAGGGGAGAGCTGTCTTAAGCATTAAAGTGTGTGCCAGGGGGAGTGTTTGGGACTGGGGTGGTTAGTAGGGCTGTGCAAAATGGCTATGTTTCATTTTGGTTTTGGATTCAGCTGTTTCAGAGGACAGTGATTTGTTTTGCTGTTTTGGATCACTGTTCCATTTCAATTCAGCCAAATCTGTTTTGGAATTTCAATGCTGTTTTGGAGATTCGGATTGGTTGGGGAGAGGCAGGCACAGCCGGGCAGCTGCAGGTTCTCCTGTGGCTCCTCCAGCTGTGCCTGCTTCTCCCTGGGAGGGGTGAGCCACAGGAGAAGCCTCCATGGCTGCCCTGCCTGGCCCCAGCCCCCATCTGGCCCCAGCCTCCTGCCACTTAAAAAAGAAAAAAGCTGCGCACTCACCAGCTGCAGCAGCAGCAATCAGGGCCTCTGAGGGCACATGGCAGAATCCCCCAGCACAGCATGGAACAGTGGGGGGGGGGAACGGGGATTGCCCCCCCTGCCTAGCACCTGCATGGCAGTTGTCCCATGGCTCAGGTGCAGCATGGCTTGGCAGGGCGCTGTGTGCTGTCTGGGAGCTGCGGCCACTGGGGCTGAGCGGTGCCCAGCTCCAGCTGACTACTGGAGCTGCTCCAGCTCCCAGACAGTGTGTGGCACGCTGCCGAGCCATGCTGCAATGTGACAGCTGCCACGTGGGTGCCAAGCGGGGGGGAGGGGCGATCCCTGCTATCCCCCACTGCCCTGCACTGCACAGGGGGGCTCTGCCATGGGCCCTTAGATAATTTGATTTCTGCTGCTGCAGCCAGTGAGTGTGGGCCTTTTTTTTTTTTTAATGCCAGGGAGGTTGGGGGGGGGGGGGGGCTGGGGCCCGGAGCGGCGTGGGGTCTTCACCTGTTGCTCCTCTGGCTGTGCCTGCCTCTGCCTCTACCCTGGCAGGGGGAGCCACGGGTAACGCCTCTATGGCTGATCTGCCCAACCCCATCCCCCACCCAGCCCCAGTTTCCTGGCACTTTAAAAGGAGGGCTGCAGGGCTGTGCTGGACTATTTCCCGGGGGCGCCTCTGAAACATTCCAAAACATCTGAAACATTTTAAAAATGTTTCAGATGGTTTTGTTTCATTTCAGAGATGTTTCAGAGTCTTCTGTTTCATTGCGGATTCAGTGTTTCGGGAGCCGATTGGGCCAAAATACCTCCAAAACAAAACGACTGCTGAAATTTTGCACAGCCCTAGTGGTTAGCCCTGGTCTTGGTGAAAGGAGAGGGCACAGAAATCTGGGAGGAGTTGGCGTGGGCTGCAGGGGGGTTGGACTGCTTTTGAACCAGAGAGGCATAGACTGTGCCTGTGGAAAAAAAGCCTGGGAATGGGAGGCAAAATGCTCCCTGCTTGAATGCTCTCCACCTGCCAGGTAAGGATAGCTATGTGAGACCGATGTGTGTCCCTTTCAACACAAATATTCTCCATTAGCATTGCCATAGTCTGTCTTACCACAACAATGGCTTTGGTGCTGGCCTCAGTGTTCTACTGTTCCTGAAACAATGCAGCATACATGTCCGGGGGGAAATCCCTCTCCTGACTAGATGAGAACAGCAGTCCTGATGGTACTCCATCCATGCATGGCAGTGCTGGAAGTCACAATTGTCCTCTCTGGGGATGCCACCAGCTCTCCAAAAATTTCCTCCTTGCTATTCTTCCTCCTCTTATTCCTTCTCAGTCCTGCTACTCTTTGAGCTGTGGTATCAGGCTAGAACCTTTGGAACTCAATGGCACCATTGTGTGAGCAGCCATAGTTGCAACCATTGACCCTGGGATGATGAAAAATAGACAAGGAATTGTTGTTAGACTTGCTTGACCTGGTGATGAATTCCCTCAAAAGGTTTAATATTTCAGCTCTTAAGCCTTTTTCTATATGCTGCAGGTTTCCGAGGTCAGAAGTACAACTGTCTTTGGGCTTCAGGATAAGGGCCCTGGGGTGCATCCAGATGAGTGTGGACATTTGTTTCTCTGGGGACAAGTAACAGCAGCACACCTTGTGCCACTGCTACTTGGTCCCAGGAAACACCCATGCTACGTGTGCTCTGGCATGCAGCAGGTTATTCCAGGCAAGGTAGGGGAAGCTGGGGCCAGCAACTGTGCTAGGCCCAGCAGCCTTTCCTTGAGTGCTGGAGGCCTCGGGGAGCTGCAGCTATGGCAAGAAGCCTGGCCAACAGCCAGAGTGTGGCTTCAGCCAGCCAGGCTTCAGTTTTGGGTGGTGCATGCTGCTACCACGTGCACCACCCTGCTTTTTTTAGCATGGGTTTTTTTGACCCCGGGATCTCCCAGAGTCAACCCCCCAAATGCTGCAAAGTAGTGGCATGGGGAACACCTGCATATATGGTGAGTGGCATCGCAGATGGGTCATATCATACATCCACACTTCTTTGGATGTGCCCTGGCAGTCTGTCACCCTCAGGCAAATGAGCTTTTTTGGGTGATTCCACATTGTAAGGTCAACCTAGGGAAAGTACTACTTAGTCTACAGTGAGACTCTCCCTGGATTTTGCTGGGTAGGTCAGAGAGGATGAAAACCTTAGCTAACCCTCATACCTCTATTTTGCAGGCCACCATGATTTTTGTTCCTTGGTCCTCCTGCTTGTGCCAATTGCCAGGCACAATCAGCTCTATGCAACATCTGGAGGAAGCCCTTCTGCATAACATTTTTTAATCCACAGGAAGAGGGTGCTACTTTACAATCTTTTCCTCTGAAAGGGCCAGAAGAGTTATGAGGCCATCTCAAAGAAAAAGGGGTTGATTTTTAATTAAGAGGAAAGCTACAAGGGTACCTCCTGTTGAGGCTGAAATAATCCTTGATTACTTCCTGGAATTATGAGCTCATCAATGCCAGAGCATTGGCTGCATGCCTTCAACTCTTGTTGCTCCCAGAACCGCTCACTCTTTGCAGCCACCCCGAGGCACTAGGTGTATTCACTGCAAAGTCTTTCTAGTTGAAGTTTCTGCTGCTCTAAAAAAAATTTTCACTTATTCTTACTTGGACCCACTGCTGAAGCAAAACATTTCCCTTCTGCATCCTTGCTGCTGTCAGTGAAGCTCCAAGAACTCTCCTCCTCTTCCTGCTTCTGTCCTAGTGCTACAGCCTACAAACTTTCCTCAGGACACTTAGCAGTGTAAGTGCAAGGGACTAAATGGACAGACTGCTGTTTTCAACTGTGTGCTATAAAAATGTGATTTGTCCAGTCTATTGTCACTATGAACCTTTTTTATATAAGCTTCAGGCTACCAAGAGATAGGAAATGGGTCTTTCTGTCTGACTAATTTTTGTTAGAGTTTGCCGTTCTGGAAAGAGTCACACTGGTCTGTGTAGGGGGCAATCACTGAGGTTAATTATGGCTTCACAAGTGAGCACTGACTTTTTAAAATGTTTTTACCACTCTGAGTCTGGCTGCTTTGCCTTATCTTCACTTGAAAACAGAAACACTATTTTGCAAATTTAAACATTCATTTTTTTTGTCCCTGAGCTCTTTTTCCCTAGAGGTGCACTCCCCCCACTCCCTGGGTGGAGGGGTTCAAAGAAAATCACTGTGGGATACTGGAGGACTGATGAATGAACTCCCTATTGTGGTCTGGTGGAAAGAATAGGTGTAACCTGAAGTGCTTTGGATGGATTTATGTTTCATCCGAGGTCATTTTTACAAGAGTTGGGCTGCTTGTAGCACTCTAGTGCCATGCATTGTCCATGCCTTCACTTTTTTACAATGTTTCTTTCTATACCCATTGTGTATAATATTGCAATTCAGTCTTTATATTTATATTGTATTTTTTTCTAGTATGGGCAAACACTGTCTAGCGTACAACATACAATCAAAGACCATACTAGACATACTTCCAGTATGCATCACATAATATTAATTATATTTATATTTCATATATATCAACCTTAATTAATTCAGCTTTGCTCAAATTAATGGATAGTGTATAGGACATACAAGACATATCATATCTGGGAAATGTATAGTTATGATAATAATAATGGTAGCCTAGAATATTAGAGGCTATAGTATTATAAGCAAAAATAATAATTCTTACTAATACTACTTTACATTCAACATGTTCTTGATGGCAAAACCAATTCCATAATGCCAATGTTCTCCTTCCTGTTTACCCTTCCAGAAGAGGGTATAACCACTTCCTTGTTCTTTCAGCTGCCCGTCTCCTACTTGCTTGTCATAACTCCTATTTGCAATTAGGTCACGCTGAAATGTATTGTAGCAGGGTGCAGGGCTCAGGGGCTGCAGTCTAGCTGCAGGCAGTTGGAAGGCTCCTGTCTGCATGCCTAGGAGCACTGTGCCAGCTGATGGGGATGATTGCATCCCAGAGAAAGTTAAAAGTGGGAAGGAAAATAAGGGAGAGAGAGAAGGCTGAGGTGCGGAGGAGGCAGTATAGAACCAGGGTTACTCTCCCAGGGTATGGGAAAGGACTGCAGGGTTTGGTTTAATCATTTATTGTTTATGTACTTGCTTGTTTTATGGTTTATGTTGTATCCTGTGGGGACAGGTTTGCCCCAGGAAAAATAAAAACTGTGCTGTGAAAAGTGATAACCCACTACATGTGTATATACACAATCACTAATCTCAGTTCTGCATGTTGTTCATTCTCTTTTTGTTCTGTTAGTATCACACTACCTAATAGAGTCTTAATTATCTATTTATGTCAAGGTATATTATTAAACCATTTTTATATGTAACTGTATCTTTAGGAGAACTTTTTTGGCAGTCTCTACCAAATCACATGTGCTGTCTTTTCTTTCCCAATTTCTGAAGCATCTTTCATGCAGAGCTTAAAGATAGTTTTGTCATCAAGAATGAACTTCTAAATCAAGTCAATGAGTTCCCTTATCAGAATTAATGAGGGCCTCATGACTGTATATTAAACTGGCAGGGAACCAGTACACCACTGTCATAAGTGCATATACCTCAACCCTTGATGGCAACTGTGAAACCGAGAAGGAATTCTATACCAACCTTGACTGAGTCCTTTCTGGCATTCTGGAAAGAAACAGACTAATTCTTTATGGCAATTTTAATGCCAGAGTGTGACAGAGTGCTATCTGGTCTGTGGGAAATTTCCCACTTAGGGTCAACTCTCTTTTGTCATTGGATTTCTTGCCTGACACACTTTGATGGGATTATTGGAGACTAAGAGAAAGTGTGTCCTGGGGACAATTCCTCTCAGCTGTTCTCTTCCCAGGGTTTATGCTCTACTGTCTGCTGACTTCTCACCTGCCTTGATGTGGATCTTGTCCAGGGCTCCTCCTTCCCTGCACCCTGGTCTGTCATTCACTCAGATGCCACTTTCAGCAATCACAGTTCAATGGCAAGCGGTTAGATCCTTTCACCTCTCCACATACACTCTTCAAATCCTGAGCTGGAACTGTTTTTATTCAGGTTCAATTCATCCAACCCATAAACATAAGGTGAGTGCAAATCACAGAGTAAAGGAAACAGTCCTGAACATGCCACATCATAATTCCAATGCACTGTTAATTTATGCTGAACTCTCTTATCTCTCACGTAGTCACCCGTTAGTTAACTTAAACATACGGCCACTTTGGCTTCCTCACTTTAATTTGATGCACTTCTCCCCACCGTGGTCATCTGTTCCTCCCAGATATTCAGACTCCCACAAGCACCCTTCACTCCAAACAGCCCACTCCTAAATCAATCAGCCCACCTGTAGGGCTGGCGTCCTCTGCTCATTTAATCTGGAGTCCTTTGCTCCCTGGCCTTGGCTCTTAGTTATACATTCTAGCCTTACCATGGCAGCCCTACTGATGTGAAGAACAGATATTAGGCAGACAAGACAGAGGAGATTCAACATCTCACTGATGTTCACAGCTGAAGCTATCTGTGGTCTGACCACTCAGGGACCAACCCCTTTGAGACCTAAGGATGGAGGAAACTTGATCAAGGAAAGGGGAGCCATCCTATTGGAAAGAGCATTTTGAAGATCTTTTCAGTTGTAAATCTGTTGTTGACAAGACTGTTCTTAACTCCATCCCACAACACCCAGTCAGAGACAATCTCGGAATCCCTTGATGAGGTAAGGCAAGCTATCAAGCAAATTAAGTATAACAAGACACCTGGAACAGGATCCCTGCTGAAATCTTCAACCAGGGGACAGAGGAGCTCACACCATAGCTCCATGCCTTTGTCTTAGGGATTAGGAATGATGAGGGAATCCTGAACAACCTCAAGGACACCATGATTGTGACAGTCTTCAAGAAAGGAGACATCTACTGTGGAAACTACAGAGAAATAGCTTTACTGTCCACCACAAGAAAGATCATTGTAAGAACCCTCCTGAACCATCTCCTTCTACTGATGAGCTGCTTCTGGGATTTCAGTGTGGATTTAAGGTATCAAGAAGCAAATTCACATGATCTTCACTGCTTGCCAGCTGCAGGAAAAATGATGAGAACACCATAAACCTCTCTACATGGCCTTCTTTGGCCTCACAAAAGCCTTTGACTCTATCAACCAAGAAGTGTTGTGGAGGATCCTTCTGAAGTATGGAAGTCCACTGAAACTCATAACCATTCTTTGCCTGCTCCATAATGGTATGTGAGCAATGGGTCTCTTCTCAATATTTCTTACCATGATGCTACATCTGACCACCAACAAGCTTCCAGTTGGAGTGAAGCTAAGATACTGAATGGGTGGTAAATATGTAATTTCAGTTGACTCCGTGCCAAAACCAAGACCACCCTGACCTCAATCATCGAGCTCCAGTATATTGATGATGCCGTAGCATGTACTTACTCAGAAGCAGACCTTCAGGCAATCATCAACATCTTTACTGAGGCATACAAGAAAATGGGACTGGCATTTAAGATTCAGAAGACTACGGTCTTCCATTAATAAGCTCTTACTGAGCAATCCCCATCTCTGGTCATACAGATTCATGGTGACAGTCTGGAGAACATTATTTCCTGTACCTTAGAAGTCATTTCTTGCAGATGGTTGACATTGACAAAGAAATCCAACATCCCTTAAATGTGCAAGTGAAGCCTTTGGACACCTGAGGAAATGTTTGAAGATCATGACATCAGATCTGAAACCAAGCTCATGGTCTGTCAAGCTGTTGTGATTCCCACCTTACTGTATGGAGCTGAGGCATGGACAACATACAGGAAACATCTCAAGCTGATGGAGAAGTACTATCAATGCTGCCTGCAGAATATCCTTCAAATCCAGTGAGAAGACAGACACACTAACGTTAGCATCCTCTCACAAACAAACACCATGAGGCAATGATCATCCAGTATCAATTTCACTGAACCAGCCATGTCATCTGGATATCTAACTCGAGACTCCTGAAGCTGGTTTTATTTTACAAGCTCAGTCAAGGTGTACGCTGAAGAGGGCATAGAAACTGCTTCAAGAACATCCTAAGGACCATGAAAAAATGCAACATCAACATCAACTTGTGATGGCCTATTGTCCAGGACTGACCCAAATGGAGGAAAAATCTGCTGCAAGGATCTCAGTATTTTGAAACAGGAGACAGAAAAGTGGAAGCAGCAGAAACAGATTGAATCAAGAACCCAGAGCTACCCACCTCACACAGAAACATGTACCTGAGCTGCAGCAGAGTCTGTTGATCCTGGATAGGCCTTGTCAGCTACATTTGGACCCACAGATAAGACAATCACGGAAGACAATCATCCTTGATAGTAAGGTTCTGCTGCTGATGCATTGTTTTTGTTGCACAAATTACCAATTTTCTCAAATGACGAGTGAGACCTTACGAGGGGGGATAAGGCGAAATGTTGCATTTATTGATTAGAATTTTCAAAAGAGCGCTTCTATATACACACTCACTCCCAATCACTCTGCAGATGTTAAAGTCCATTGCTCACTACTGCACTAGGTGGCCAGCCTAGGAGTATGAGATAAGGAGTGGGGCATACAGACACATGTCTGTGCTCCAATTAAGTTTGCAGAGTGTTATCCAACCTCTTGCTGCTACGTCTCTCTCCTTTACTGGGGCTATCAAATTGGTGTTGGGTGACTGGACTGCCTTTTCTGATTCTGTGCCTCCTTTGTCTGAATCTCAGTACTTTTCCATCCTGACAAGCGATCAGGCTCATGATCTTCAATCACTTTGTTTCCAACATTCTTCTGTTATCGCTGGTATAGGCTGTGTCCAGCACAAAAGGGGGGATGTTGCAGACCTTGTCTTCAATCTTGTCTTTATTTATCACCTGGTACAGACTTACCTCTTCAGCCTTTTCAGCATGATTCACCATTTGGTAACTTGTTTATTGACACATAGCTTACTCTGCTTTTATCAATCACTCTATACTTATTCATCCATACATCCAAATACAAAATTAGTATTTTTTTTTTTTTTACTATTAATATAAAGGAACAATAGCAAATAATTCATACAAACAAATTTAAAATCACTACATTTTTATATAACTGATCATTTAATCCCTGTTATATTGCAAATGATAACACATATTGGTTGTCCAACAAAAGACCCATGGTACAGTTAAAATACCTTGCAGCTTAATTCATCAAAAATATAAAATTTCAGTATGTCTTATCCTATTATTCACAGTAATGATAATACTTTGATTAAAAAACTCCCCCCATCCAATATCTCTGTGTACATTATAAACATCAATTAACATAGCTTCATAACAACCCTGTGAGGAAAGAATTTCTTCCAATTAAAAGCTGAATAGAAGAAGGCAGACAGTGGTTAAGCAACTTGTTCCAGGTCACAAATGAAGGGTCTGCAGCAGAGCCTCCCTTTATAGCTGAAACAAATACTAAAGAACATCCTTCAGTCATACCCAAAAGATAAGGTAATAATAAGGTGTGGCTCCCAGTTCAATATAAACAGTGCACTATGAAGCATCCTTCAGCTCAGTACAGAGTAAACAGGTTAAGGTGTGGTTGGTGCAGTACTTATACCATGGTAAAAAACAAGGTATAGGTCTAACACAGATCCTAGGCAAAGTTGGATCACAGACAGGATTGGTTTTGCTCAATGCATTTTTATGGCCCACATGACATAAGAACATAGAACTGCTATTTACTGGGTCAGACCAGATGTCCATCTTGCCCAGTATTTTGTGTCACACAGTGGCAGAGTGGATGCTAAAAGGAAAAATGAACTGGGTTTAACCAGGGTTTTTTCCCCCACTGTTCCTTTCCCACTTATTGCCTCCAGCATTTAAGATCTAGGAAGTTCTGATTCAGAGGCTGTACTCTGAAACTCCCATGCTCAATAGCTACTGATGCCCCTTTCTTCCAAGAATTTGTCCAGTTGCTTTTTGAATTTATCTAAACTGTCAGCTTCCACAACATCTGGTGGCAATTTAGATTCTGAAGAATCAGAGCTTTTCATATAAAAAACCCTACATTTCTAATACTCAAGAGTGCTTCCAAACATGCACAGAATGTAAAAACAATGTCTTCCTGAGTCTGCAGGCAAAATTAACCACTATTTTTAAATCTGGTCCAAATCCCAGTGACAATACTGTTTCAATTTGGGCTTTAGATCAAGCCCTCCAAGTATGAGTCCTCCTACCTATATTGAAATTCCTTAAATGCATGTCCAGATACATTGCATTTGTGCTTGTCCAGAGGTAGAGGATAAAACACAAGTTGAGCTGTGGCCCTACCCCCTTTTCTTTTCTATGTGTACGTAGCTAAAGGATGGATACCTGGGCTCATGGCTGTATGAAATCTCCCTTGCTTAGATAAATGGTAATATCACAGAAAAGTAGGGCTGGAAGAGACTTCATGAAGTCTTGAGCCCCTTGCTCAAGCAGAATCATCGCTATCTATGCCATCCTAGAAACACATTAGTCTAACCTGTTCTTAAAAACTTTTTAAAGATCTCTCACAGACACCTACCATAACACTTGTAACATCAAAAGTACCTTTTAACTTGCCAAAGGTAATGTTGGGGGACAAGGACACTGTCAATGTCTTGCTGCTTCAAGAACAGGAAGTAGTTTGTTAAAATACAAAATAGAAGAATGAAGACCATGACCTTCACTACAGTAGAAGTCAATCCTCCCTCCCCTTTCCATTTCAATCTGACTGTGGGGTAACATTCCTTCCTTATCCTAAATATGGCAATAGGTCTGACTCTGAGTGGAGGCACAACACCCTCTAGCCAGAAGCCTCTGGGTATTTTAAGTCCCAGCAGAAGCATGAACACATCCCAGTCAAAATCCCAAGCCTTGACTTCTAAGGAAGGCAAAAAATAACCCAGAAAACAGGATCAATAATCCCTTCTTGGCTTCACAAGGTGACCAGCAAAGCCAAGAAGCATGGGGAAAAATGAACACCCTCCACTGTGCAGTGCAACCTCAAAGCACAAAGACAACTTCATGCATCATACACCCTGACTCTTTCCTCCATATCATTCTATCCCTGCCATACCTATTTTATCATAAACATGCTAGCTGCAGAGCTCTGCTGTTGAACATGGTCCTCTTCAATTTCCATCTGTTCTAGGCTGCAAAGATCTTCTCATGGTCTCTGAATGATGCTTTCAAAGGTCTCTGTGGTGGTGTATGTGTGAATCTCCTGTGCTTCTAACTATTGCTTTTCATAGCATGCTATAGGCATAGCTCCTCCTGGATGATCCTGGACCAATGCTTATCCATTTTTTTCTTGAAAACTTCAAATGATGGAGATTCCACAACTTTTCTAGGCAATCCATGCCACTGCCTCACTGTTCTAATACCAAATAAGTGGTACCAAATAAAAACTGGTGGTTTGGGGTAAGACTATTAGGGATTGGTGGAGGTCCCAGTAGTGCCTGAGAGCATGGGAGTGTCTTGAGCCCAGCCAAGAACTAGGGGTTCAAGGCATAGGGCAGGCTTAGCCAGAAGCTTGAAAACTGGTGGAAGCAGCTGAAGCCCAGGAGGGGCAGAAATCAGGCCAGGGGGCCCAGCCTGAGAAGGGCAGAATCAGGCCCAAGGGCCCACTGTTCAGAGAAGGGTAAGATTGGGGCCAGGGGCCCAGCCCAGAGGCCCAGAGATACTAACAATCGACAGGGCTGAAGCCAAGATAGCCAGACCCCGTGGGCCAGGGCTAGAGGCTTGCAGCCAGAGGAAAGAGGTAGAGGCTGAGAAGGCTGAGGCTCCAACAAGGGAGTGATTGGACAGTAATTCCATGAGGCATGGGTGTAGTGTAAGGGGACAGATGGAGCCATGTAATAGCCCTTCAGGCTACAGGTGCCCTGGGGAGGCACAGGTGAGTCAAGAGGACCCACTTAGCCTGAGAGAGGCAGAATTGAGAACAGCGAGGTCCGAGAGAGACCTGCAGGTGGTTAGAAGAATTCTAGGACTCTTAAGCAGCCTCCCTTTCAATTAAATAAATACATCAAGGCATAGTAGGAAAGGGAGAAGGGGTGGTCACCCTAGAGCTCAAGCAGACCAAGATTTACAAGGACATCAGGGGGCATTACAGCTACCCCATGAACACAAACCCTGATACAGTTATATATATTGCCTTTTTTTTCTACAGACCACCTTCACTTTGCAAATAAACAGGATGGTCTTTCAGCGAAAGATATCTTCTTTGTTGATTGTGGAATCATAGGTTTTTTGGTTATTGAATAACACCATCTTTAAAAAGTCCCAGTTTCCATTAATTTTTCCTGTCTACATTTTTTCTCTCAATTTCAGTCCTACCTGTCTTCAACTTGGGGAAATTACGGTAAGGCATAGATTCATAAGCATCTTTCACTTGCTGCCAGCTACTGGTATCTCATTAAATGAATCACAGATGCTATCTTCTTAATAATACTCTAGCCAATAATCAAGCTCTCTTAGTTTGTATGGATTGACCAGCACAGGAACAGTTAAGATGCCATCATCATCACAAACAGAACAGTATTCCCACTAGTTATCATAGGGTTAAAAAAAGGAAACATTTTAAGGTGGTGAAGACAAGTCCCATTCCTGATCACTTCTAGTTAGCACACACTTTCTTTTCAGGTGTCACTTCTGCATATAGTGCAATCAGGATCTGGGACCATGTATGGATAGGCATACCCATGTTAGTTATATAGTTGGTCCAAGAAAAGATATCACAAAAAAGCCCTTGCCTCTCAAGTTATTTATCCAGCCAGATATCACCAGCAGGAAGACGCAATGGTGTGGACCTCAGTACAGGCTATACAAGGCTTTTAGGAAACTGGATATGTAGTTTTAGACTTGTGCTATCAACTCTTACTGCTAGAAGGTAGGACAAAGTGGCACATTAAAGAATCCCTGCCCTGTTTTCTACCTGACATCAGGTTACCATCGCTAATTAACTCTTTTACTGCTAATATTACCCTTGCTGGCTCAGTTAAGGAGTACCTACCTGTGCTGCAATCACATTCTTGTGAATGTGCAATGTGAATGTACTCTAGTATGTTTTCTCAAGACAATATCAGTGCTGTTACAATGTGTCTGAACACCTGCTTTAATAAGTCACTTTCAGCTTTCATGCATTTAATTTAAATTAATCCTGACTTTAGTTCCATTCTTTCATTAGGCTTGAGCAACCTCTTTGGGAGGAGGTATTGCTTCAGTATTTTCACAGAAGTACAGCTTACTGCCTCAGCTTAGACTATTTCCTGATTTCTATTGCTTTTTTCCCTTGTCAGTTACAGAAGGTTGCAAGTTCCCAATGAGGTCTCTTCTTATTCCCATTCTGTTACATGGGGCCCAAAATTGCATTGGACTTTTTCATTGCTGAAATCACATAGTTCATAGTTAATTCATGTTTAATTTATTCTCCTTGACTCACAAAGGGGTTTGAAGCTCAGCATTTTGACACCTGATTTGCATGACCCATGTCAACCAGTGGTATTCACAAGCTCGGTGCCTAAGCTCCTTCCAAAATGCATGAAAAATAAAAATTAACAGTTTGGACCCCTGAGATTCAAACCCAAATTTCTACACCCACAGTCAGAAGCCCAGGCTGCAGCATTGCCAGGCAGTTGGCAAAACACCAGTCTCAGTTCAGCCTAGGCCCTCTTATTAGTTAGGGCAATGTGATATGGGCAGACCAATTGAAGCCACAAGACCCTGACTGGAGGGCTATAAAACTGCCCCACACCCTGCAGGGCCTTGTCTTAGCAACAGCATTTTGGGTATTGCTGTGTTGCATTCTCTTGATTACTCTTGTTCCTGTCTTGGAGTATCCAGCCTTGATCAACTGCTTGCCCTGACTACAAGCTTATCTAGACCCTTGACTTGACACCCTGGAACCACATCTCTTAATTTCCTTTCCTTGCTCCAAGCAGGCTTCTTTAATGACCCATTTGTCAAAGGGCTTGACACCCAGACAAGACCACCAGAGATCCCTTTGACTTCACTCCTGTTTATACACTTGGTCTCTATGGTCACTTGTTAGCCACTAACCCATCTTTCTTTACTTTCTCCCCCTTTTTGCTCATTGTTTTCTTGCCCACCTCCCTAAGATGGAATTGAAATGAACAGGGAGAGTAGGTGTCCAGTTAGTGGGTTGTAATGGTGCAAGTCCTCAAGGTGTCTCCTAGGACTCCTCTTCCCCTACACCCTGGTCCATCACTCTCCTAGATGGTATTCCTCTAGATTGAGGGTCAACTTCATGGAGCTTCCCTTGTGCCTTCTTCTTGGGGTTTGGCCTACCAGACCTTCCCAGGTTTCGACCTTGGTTTGAAGTTGATTGAAAAGTCTTTGTCACAGCGGGGTCGTTCAGGAGGGCCGTGATCTCCTTAAGGCCCTCTCTCCGCGCTAATTTGGCCCAAGGGCACCCTCCATTCTTGCCCGCCACGTCTTTGCTTTTAAAGTAAATGTAATAGGGAGGCTGCCTTACGTCTCCTCAGGCACGTAAACTCTTGGACCCCTTGTAGGTCTCCCCGTACACTGGGTTCTACTCAAGCACCCTAGCCTTGTGGGGCTGTGCGTGGCTCCTACCACCCCTAATACCACGCCCCAAGCCTCGCTGATGTAATAGACGTTGGTGTGTCTGCACGCCCGCTTCCCGGGCTCTCTCTACAATAGGGCAGTCCCCTCGGGGACGTCCTTTCGGTCCACCGGTCCCCTAGGCTCACCGCACTAATACCCTCTCTGGTACGGGCTAACCGCGCTGCTATCCCCTTGTCAGGGGACAACCGCAGCACCTTGCCCTTCTCCTGGGGCGCTGTGCCACTAACCCCTTCCATCAGGGTCCACCACGGCACGCCGCCCCTGTCCTGGGTTTCCCTACGGTGCAGGCCTATTACCGGGTTCGCCACGCCCATTCTGGGCTTCTTAAATATCGCCCTGCTCGGGCTCCTCAATATTGCCCCTCTCGGGCTCAGTATGGCCCTTCTCGGGCTCGTCAGTAATCGCCCCTCCTAGGGCTGGGGTCTATGCACCCCGCAAGTGACACCCTTGCTGGC
>NW_005842738.1:183898-203192 GCF_000455745.1 Alligator sinensis
AAACTTGAGCCTCCTGGCTATAACTCAAACATAAAGCCTCCTGGCTAAACCATGGTGCCCAAACCTCTCAGAGCTGCCATCCTTCTCTCAGCTAGAGCAGTTCCTACATCGCTCGCCTCCTAGCTCCAGGAGCTCCTGCCCCTCTGGCTGCTGGCAGGGGACTGCCAGCCTGGTCTCCGCCCTGGGGCCAGGCCCTGCCTCCTACAGGCAACTGGCTCTCCTTAGTCGCCCCGGCAACCCGCAGCTGTGCCCATTACCCTGGCAACCCTCATCTGGGCTCGTTATGTCCTGCCAGGGCTCTCTCTCCCTGGCAGTTTCTACTCCCTAGGAGCAGGCACTGAGGTGCCCTGCGACACACCTCCCCCACCGAGATCTGACTCACCGAGGCGGATCTTCATAACTTCCCATTCGGTTGGTCTCGGCGGCTCTTCTGTGGCCTTTCTTCTGGCACCCGGCGCTTTCCCAAATAAGTGGCGGAGGTTTTAAGGTGCCCCCTGCTCGCCTTTTCCCCAGGGTGCACCGTGCGGGATTTCTTGGGAGTTACCCTGCCAAAGGTAGTCCCCCCACACTAGCTTCTCCCTGGTAGGGTGCAAATTAGGCCTCTGTTCTCTCCTCCTTTGCCGCCTCCACACTCTTCCTGGCAGGGCAGTTTTCCCTTGTTCGGGGTATCTGGTCTCCCTTTCTCCATCTCAGTTTTAAGGCTCCTCCTCTGCGTTCCCTGTAATCATCCCTCCTTTCCTGGGTTTCTTGCCAGTCTCTGAGCTTTCCCCAAAGCTCCCACTGTTCCCTCAAAGCCTTCTGGGCATACTTCTCTCCCCAAAACTCTATCTTCCCTCAATTGGTGGGTGTTCCTTTAGGCCCCTTATATATCTTTACGTAGGCTACCCCACCGATTCTTGCATCTACAAGCTTTCTTAAAGCCCACCACTGGACTTGTCCTGGGAGGTGGCTAACGTACACGCATGGCCTCTTCTCCTTTTCATCTTCTCTAGCCCGAATTACCTTTGGTGAAGATGGTCTTTCTGTCTCCTTAACTTGACCTACCATTTGTATTTGGTTCGTTCCCTGCTTCTGTGCAGGACTGGATATTTCTTTCTTAGGGTGGAGCTTGAGATGTCTTTCTCCTCCCCCCTTAGTTTCTCCGGGGGTTTGGCTCCTCTGCTCCCCCTCAAGCCTTTGGACCTTTCTTTCGCTTGGAGGCTCTACCACTTTCTCTCCTTTAGAAGCTGCACCTTGCCTTGATACCGTTGATCTCCTAACATTACACAAGCCTGCAGCTTTATCTAGTTTTCCCTTCAGGCAATTCATTTCTTGAGCGTACTGGCTCGCCCACTGACCCCATCTCCGATTCAGGCACTCCGTGACTATGGAGGTGATCTCTTCTCTCATCCTTGAGTCTATCCCGGAGAGTGCCCCCATCTTTATATTCTTTTCCGGCTGTTTTCGTTCCCCCTCTTCTTTAGGGATTTCTAAGCCCACGTCCCTGGACTGTTCCTGATTTCTCAGGACCTTTAGACGCAGGGGCTGTGCAGTCTCAATCAGTCTTTCTGTGTCTATTAGGGTCTCTTTCAAGCCTTTAGACTCCTTCAGGTGCTCCTCGCATCCTGCCTTAATCATGGAGGCATGTTCCTCCAACAGGCTGCTTATCATGGTCAGTCTCTTGCTTTGTATCTGAGCAGCCGGTACTGCTTGTTGTTCAATCCTTTCTCCCAACTGACTGCTTATTGTAGCTAGTCTTTCGCGTGGTATCTGAGCGGTCTGTACTGGCTGTTGTGCCACCCCCTCTTGCAATGCCAGTTCCCTGGCCGTGCTTTCTTCCAATTGAGTCTTTAGGGACTGGATCTCTTCCCCCTTTTGGTCCTGGTCCTTTTCTGCTTCTTGCAACCGAGCCCGCAATTCTACACCCTCCTTGGTGCTGGCTCCCACCTCCATTAGCAGGGACTGTCTCTGTTCCTGGAACATTTCAATCTCTTCTTCCAAGGCCTGCACCTGTTGTCTCGAGGTTTGCATCTGCTGCCATAGCTGCTCCCTCTCAGTGTTGGTTGCTGCCTCTTTAGCCGAGCTCTCTTCTAGAAGGGCTTTAAGGCATTGTCCCCGGTCTCCCAGGCAGTCTTTTCCCGCTTCTGCGGTCTGCAGCTGGGACTGCAGCCTATCGTGCTCTCTCGCTGTATCCTCCAACTGCCTTTCAAGGGACTGGTTCCGCTCGGAGAGCGCCTCATAATTAGCCATATATGCCTTTACTTTTTCCATCTCCTGAGCAATTAACTTCCCATTTTCTTCACTCTAGAAGGGCTTTAAGCTGCTGTACCTGATCTTCCAGGCAGTCATTTTCCGCCTTTGCGGTCTGCAGCTGGGACTGCAGCTTCAGATGCTCCTCTGTTTTGGCTCTTATCTTAGCCTCGAGGAACTGCTTCCGTGCTTCTAAAGCCTCCTGACTGGCCGTATATTCTCTCACTCTCTCCATCTCTCTTATTATTACTTTCCTGGTTTCTTCTACCTGGGCGTGATTCTCTGCCAGCTTCTCTCTAAGCTCCACAACCAAGCGTTCAGCCTGGTCGCATCTCTCCCACCAGATTTCCACATTCTCCCGCATGGTCTCTATCTGTTCTGCTTGGTCATGGATTTCTTCCTGGAGGGCTGCTATGAGGCTCTTGGATACCTCCAGCCGTTGTTTCGTTTCTTTTTGTTCCCCTGTTCGGCCTATATCAGGCTCTGGGGACTGCTTCTCCCATACTGCCATCCGTTTCTGCATTTCTCGGAGTTTCTCCTCTCGCTGCCTATTTCTCTTAGTCTCCTCTGCCAGAAGCCGTTCTATTGCTTGGGTCTTCTCTGCCTCTCCCGCCAATAGGCGCCTAACCTCTTTGGAGCCTTCCTTCTTTCCGGGTTGTACCCGTGACTCTAAGGTGGCCACTTTGGCCTCAGCTTGCTCTTTTTGTGATTGAGCTATCTCTAGCTCCCATTCTACTCGCTCAATATTTTCTTCCAGCTCACTCACTCTCAATAGCCAGGTGAAATTCTCTTGTTTCAGGCTCTCTCTGTCCTCTATACCTGCCATGACTTTGTTCTCGACTTAAACCAGACCCAACGTCCTCAATCTCTCGGTTTCTCAACAGGCAGTGTCTCCTTTGATTTGGGCTCGCCTTCCCAAGCCCCTCAATCTCACTGCCTTGTCTCTCTAACAATCTGTATCAGCCCTAAGGTTTGTTTCCCCTTGTCAGGGACACGGGTTCCTTCCCCATGCACGGCCGGTTCCCGGCCAATGCACCAATTGTCACGGCGGGGTCCTTCAGGAGGGCCGTGATCTCCTTAAGGCCCTCTCTCTGCGCTAATTTGGCCCAAGGGCACCCTCCATTCTTGCCCGCCACGTCTTTGCTTTTAAAGTAAATGTAATAGGGAGGCTGCCTTGCGTCTCCTCAGGCACGTAAACTCTTGGACCCCTTGTAGGTCTCCCTGTACACTGGGTTCTACTCAAGCACCCTAGCCTTGTGGGGCTGTGCGTGGCTCCTACCACCCCTAATACCACGCCCCAAGCCTCGCTGATGTAATAGACGTTGGTGTGTCTGCACGCCCGCTTCCCGGGCTCTCTCTACAATAGGGCAGTCCCCTCGGGACGTCCTTTCGGTCCACCGGTCCCCTAGGCTCACCGCACTAATACCCTCTCTGGTACGGGCTCACCGCGCTGCTATCCCCTTGTCAGGGGACAACCGCAGCACCTTGCCCTTCTCCTGGGGCGCTGTGCCACTAACCCCTTCCGTCAGGGTCCACCGCGGCACGCCGCCCCCGTCCTGGGTTTCCCTACGGTGCAGGCCTATTACCGGGTTCGCCACGCCTGTTCTGGGCTTCTTAAATATCGCCCTGCTCGGGCTCCTCAATATTGCCCCTCTCGGGCTCAGTATGGCCCCTCTCGGGCTCGTCAGTAATCGCCCCTCCTAGGCCTGGGGTCTATGCACCCTGCAAGTGACACCTTTGCTGGCGTCCGCCGGGCCCGTCCTGGGCTCCCCAATATGGCACTCCCCGTCTTCGGGGCTCACCGTGCCTGCCTTGGGCTTCGCAATAGACCAATATGGCGCTCCCCCTCTTTGGGGCTCGCCGTGCCCGCCGCAACCCACTGGTTGTGCTAGTGCCCTCTTCTGGGGCTCGTCATGCCCCCTCTGGGGCGTCTCATAGCTGCCCCTCTCTGGGGCTGGGGTCTACGTACCCCGCATACAACCCGGGGTCTGTTCCCCGCCCGCAACCCACTGGTTGCGCTCAGGGGCCCCACACCTCTGGGGTCCCTATGAGGTTCAGCTGCTCTTCTCTGAGCTTAGCTGACCCCACAACTCTGCCCTGCAACTCTCAGGGCCTAGTGCGCCCTCAGTGGCACCGGGGGCCCCACTTTACCGTGAGCCCCCGCTATGAGGCCTCCTCCAACCCCTACAGCCTCACCCAAACCTCCGGTATAACATCAAAGCCGAACATAAACTTGAGCCTCCTGGCTATAACTCAAACATAGGAGCTCCTGCCCCCTCTGGCTGCTGGTAGGGAACTGCCAGCCTGGTCTCAGCCCTGGGCTTTATAAGGGCCAGGCCCTGCCTCCTACAGGCAGCTGGCTCTCCTTAGTCGCCCCAGGAACCCGCAGCTGTGCCCGTTACCCTGGCAACCCTCATCTGGGCTCGTTATGTCCTGCCAGGGCTTTCTCTCCCTGGCAGTTTCTACTCCCTAGGAGCAGGCACTGAGGTGCCCTGCGACAGTCTTACTTCGGGTTAACTTAAATTAGTCACCAGCTAGACCTGTTGTCAATCTCAGTCCATCACAAGGCTGTAACCCTGATCCCTTTTTCTGGAGTAATTCAGGCCCTTCCCAACCCAAATAGATCCTTCTTCTTAATCAAGTTTTTCCTGGTCAGTCTGAAACTGGTGATGGCATCTCAACTAACACAGCCCATTTAGATTACTCGGCCTCCCTTCATAAGCTGGCTTCAATTAAATCTAATTCACAGACCAGGAGGTCCATACTCTAATTGACCATACTCCTTCTCAATTCACATTCAGTCACCTACAGATTCTCATGTAATTATGATCCACATTCTGCATAATTAACTTTCCTGTCTCCCAGTCTTCAACAGATTCCAGAGCCTCTTATAACACCTTCTGTGCTGTGATTAATCAATCCTTATTCCTTGATCAGGCCTTAATCAATTTCAGAACCACTCATAATACAGTCTGTGCTTTAATTGACCAATCTCCTTCCCTCTCTAACTCCTAATTTATTTCAGAACTACACATAACACAGTCCACACTCTGATCAATCAATCTCCTCCCTTATCCAACCTCAATTAGTCTCAGTGGCCATTTTCATATAATTCAGGCTTGGCAATAGCCCTCCCACAGTTCATCACTCTTCATTTTCTTTCACGTTCCCTCCTGGCTCAGCATGAGCTCACCTGGGGAGAAGATCAGAATTCCCCTCTTTTCCTTAACTGAGGAGATGATCTCCCTACCAGATGCAGTGATGGCCACAGGATCCAACTCCCTCCTTCTCCCGTGACTGGAGCTCTTTTCTTCCCTTCTTAGTGGCTTCCACCTCCATGTGAAATCCAAGGTAAGTCCCCTTGCTTTCCCCTTTTCAGGGGACAAGTGAGATGCTCAGTGTCTCAGGCTGGTTCTCTTTTTGAAGAGGCTCAGAACTCCCTCTGACTCACGGGAGTTGACCCCAGCTGCGCCAGTTTGCAGTGCTTGATAGGCAACTTATTTGTGGCTGCTCCAGTATTTCTCCATGAGCCCCATAACCACAGTAACCAGGCTTTCTGCTCAGGCTTGCCTGGAGGAGTGAGCATAGCAAGGTTCAGGCTTGGCCCCTTGCTGCAGTCTCCCTGAAAGAACCCTTGGCATGACTCGCTCTGGCCTGCTACAGTCTTCCTTGTGCAAGACACTTCATTCAGACCAAGACTGAGGAACTCTGTACAAGCCTCTGTGTGGTCCTGGACTCTGCAGCTGAACCACTCCTCATCATAAACCATTTGGCCTCTTAGTACCCATAGAGATATCATGAAGACTGGTTCCCCATTATCATGGACTTCATAGTCGAGTTACCAACATCCAGGATCAGAATACCATTCTAACCATAGTAAACCAGTTAACAAAGATGGCTCACTTTCTATTCTGTGCCCATTTCCCATTTACAAAAGATATAGGCAACCTCCTAGTCCAGGATATCTTTTGATTACATAGTCTTCTGAAACATAGCCTCTCTGATCATGGACACCTCTTTCCAAAAGCAGTTCACCTCTTTCCAAAAGTTCCTGCTTTTGGAAAGAGGTGCACCTTGTGGCGGGCCAGTAGGGGGAACTCCTGTGTTGAGACTCCCACCTCACTATGCCTGTCCATCTTCCAGACTCCGTGCGTCTCTCCAGGGGTGCCTAAGTCCTGGCAGACCCCCTTTCGAGCCCCACCGCAGAGTCCAGGAGTAACGTGTGCTGCCACCACCCCGAGAAGGGACTGTCTGGGTCCTGTGTCCTTGGGGAAACACAGACCTAATAGTCCTACAGGTACTTGACCCAATACAAGAACTTGGGGCACTTACCCAAGTCAGGGGACAAAAAGGATAGTCTCCCTTAGTCCGCAGACCCAAGGGGCCTCCTGGGCATAATTAAACCCACCCCTCAATAAGTCTCCCACACTAGGTACAAAGGAGAACTTTATTGGTTACAGAGGGTAGGGCTAGAATAGGGGACAGGGTAGAGCAATATCAGAGAAATCCCATTGAGCAAACTCCTGTGACTGGGTAGCCTTTGATTTTGCATCTGAGTTACTGCAAGCTATATATCTAGTTGGATCTCAGTTAGCTTACTCACAAGTATCATCCAGAGGCTGTTGGAGATTCCCTTTGGAGGCAGGCAGTTCCTTGATCATGAGTTTTGAGAGAGAGAGCAAGTGTCAGATGGTACAGCTCTTCTTTGTTCCTGAGTATCCCTCATGGCTGCTGGCTCCTCTCCTCCTGGGCAGTTCTTAACTTATATAGCTCTTGTGACCTCATTTACCTGGTCCAATGGAGGCCAGCACCTGTTGGCTGTCAGCCAACCAATTTGAAATACATCACTAGTTGCCAGGCAGACTCTAGCCCACCAGGAAAGAAGCCCCTCACTAGGTATGCGATGCCAGTCACGCAGGCAGAGGGAGTAGGTTTCCCCCTTCCCTCAGGAATGTATCCAGCTCAGGTTACCTAAAGACATAGGGTAAGGATGTGTCTCTCTGCTGGGCCCAACCATATCAAATTGTCACAGAGCAGAGTTTTTGGGAGAGAAACAAAGGTGGCTTCCTGCCACACACCTCATCTTACATGTCCACAGAATACCAATCTCAAACAGATGAGCAGTCAGAAAGAACAAAAACAGTCCTAGATAAATATCTAAGATGTATTCTGAATTATCATCAGGGCAATTGGAGCTCTCTATTACCCCTGGATGAATTTGCATATAAAAATGAAGAATATGCTTCAATAGAAACCCGTCCTTTCCTAAGGACTAAATATGGGTTTCACCCTTACTTCCACCCTGCAATCTCCACTTCTTCACCTGATCTTTGCATGCATGACTAAATGTTTATCAGGCAAGAGATTGACTTGATAACCATGCAGTTAGGGCACTCACCTAGTATTTAGGAAAATAAGGTTCTAGTTGCTCTATCAAATTAGACAGCAAACATATTTGAACCTGTGCCTAAAATGTTCTATTTAGGTGCTCTATTTACTGGTCAGTTGGCGAATAGGATACCGCCTTTTCCTTGGGCTGTACATAGGTATTTTCACAGAACATATACTAGATCAAGCTCCCATGCAAGATAGGCTGGGGAATTTCTAGTTTGTGAATCCCACTGGGATTTTGCCTTGAGATTGGTGATTTGTGATGTAAAGATGAGATATTCTGCATATGTCTTTGGACAGAAACATAGATTTGGGGGAATTTGGATTTGGGGAATGTGACAGAGAAACCTAACTCTGTCACAAGGAAGAAGATGCACCCCTACAAGGCCAGAACCTTCTGGACACAGAGGGCTGGGGAGGAAGGGGTTAACTGCTGACCTGGGATGGATAATCAGCTGACCGGAAGAGGCAGGACTATAAAAACCCTGGGTTGAATGGCAGTAAGGGGGCCAGCAGCCAAGGGGGAAGGAGTGCATCTCAGAGCTCCATGGAGAAGCTTGTTGGAAAGTTCAAAGCCAGGAAGAGGGGAACTATAGAAGCCCTGGAGAGACGACAACCGCACTGCAGCAAGGACTGGAGCTGATGGTGGGGAGCTGAAACACGAACCCTGCAACTGTAAGCTGACATACTGCTTTCCTTATTCCCATTTTTTGGTGGTAGATATTACCCACAGACGGGACTGTTTATTTGTTTTCTTTTGGTGATGAAATAAGACCGGTGGTTTGGGTGAGGCTATTAGGGGTTGGAGGAGGCCTCATTTTGGGGACCCACTCCAGAGTGGGATCCCCATTGCCAGTGAGGGCGCAGCTTTTTGGGGGGCTCAGACCCCGGCGCCAGTGAGGGCGCAACTTTTGGGGGGCTCAGACCCCGGCGCCAGTGAGGGCGCAACTTTTGGGGGGCTCAGACCCCGGTGCCAGAAAGGGCGCAGCTTTTGGGGGCACAGCCCAGTGCCAGTGAGGCACAGAGAGAGACAGGGCTCCAGAGAGCCCGAGTGCCAGTAAGGACACTGTTTTGGGACGATCTTAAAAAGGCCAGGGAGGCCTGGAGCACCTGCGGGGGGTGCAAGTGTATATTTTTCTATTGTTTGGACAGGTGGGTTCGTGCCCGGGTTTTGAGCTTGTGACCCCTTTGACTGTGGGGCCGGCGCACGTGCCTCTGGGCCAGGGGGTGCTGTGCCTTGAAAGGGAGCAGAAAAGGGGGCCAAAAGCCTCCAGGTACTGGAAGGAAGAGCTAGAGCCTCGGAGTCTAACCGTTTGGTGGGTTTGGATGGAGATGCCTAGCTAGAGAAAAATGGGGTCAGACCATCATAGGAGAGACCCCAACATACCCAATATAATCGTCGGTCTTCTGCTTGCATACTAATTCCATCAAGACATGGCAAGCGAGATTAGAGCAGGACAGCAGAGGTCCAAGAGGACTCCAAGGGCATCCCACGTAAGGCGCAGATGACCAAGAAGATGGCGCTGGAGAGGGCGACCTGTCACAGGGAAGTTAGATATATCCAAGGTTAGGTGGGGCACTTTAAGTGGCAGTTAAGCACCTAAGTCACCCTCAGACACGGTTTTTTGGCTAGATGTGATATCTTTGGACAACTACAGAAAAAATAGTTCTTTCTATTTACTTGGTCTAATAAAATATATCACATCTACCCAAAGAACCTTGTCTGCCTATTAGGGCTGTGGTCACCAATTCGATTTGGAGGGGATTTGGCCTGATTCAGGGACTGGCTGTGGCTGCCTTTCCTCGGGTTGGGGGGAGCTGCACGGGAAGCCCCCATGGCTGCCCTGCCTGGCCTGAGTCTTCTGGCACTTAAAAAAAAGCTCCCCTCCCCCCCCCCAAAAAGCCCTGCACTCACCGGCTTCAGCAGTTACCCAGAGCATGGCAGTGCTCAGTCCCAGTGGCCCCAGCTCCTAGAGAGTGTGTAGCACCCTGCCAAGCTATGCTGCACCCATGCAATGAGGCAGCAGCTCTGCAGGTGCCAGGTGGGGGAGGGGCAATCCCTGCTGCCCCTCACTGCCCTGCGCTGTGCGGGGGGGGGGCGGGGCTCTGCCATGAGTACCCAGAGGCACTGATCACCACTGCTGCAGCCAGTGAGTGTGGAGCTTTATTTTCTTTTAAGTGCTGGGAGGCTGGGGCTGGGGCTGGGCAGGTCAGCCATGGGGGCTTCTCTCACGGCTCCCCCCACCCACAGAGAGGCAGGCACAGCTGGAGGAGCCACGGAAGATCCTGCAGTCACCCGGCTGTGCCTGCCAGTCTGTGGCCAATCCTAATCACTGAATCTCTCCTCATCAGTGCTGAATCTTTTGAAGCCAATTTGGCTGAATTGAATGGGGACAGTGATTCGAATCACCAAATCAAATCACTGCCCTCCGAATTGGCCGAATCTGAATCCAAATGGAATACTTCCCTATTCGCACAGGCCTATGCCTATGTCCTTAGACCAACATGACTACAACCAACAATCCTAAGTCACCCTCATGAATTTAGCCACATCACTTTAATTTCTCTTGAAATATTACTAATTTCTTAGTTTCTCCTACTTTAGATTGCCTTTCATATTATATTATTTTTAGGTAGAAAAAATACAGCTTAGTATATCTAGAACATCATTTTGCTTTTTCCTTTTCTTCCTATTTTATCAAGGCCTTTTTATTTCTCTATCCTGACTAGAATTCATAGCCTCCTCATTCAGTATTATCTATCTAATTAATTAGTGTATCATAAACTTCCTCCTTCAAATCATTAAGGAAGCTATTTGTGCAAGACTCGGCCTAATAACAATCCCTGTAATATCATATTTAATGTATAGCTTGAGACAATTAATTATTTGGAGGGTAGAGGGTTGATCAATAAATAGATACTTGAAGTGTTTTTAACCCCATGGCTGTATATTTATATAATACTAGCCAATTGCCCATCAAGAATGACAGGGAGGAGTGGCTGGAGACAGAGCCCCATGTCCCACCCTGTCCGGGCTCGCTCCCCCCTTCCCTTCTGCTGCTTGGGGTCTGATCCCACTCTCCCCCTCCCAATGCAGTAATGAGGGGAGGGGAGGACCAGGCTGGGGCCTGATGCAGAGCAGGACCAGCCCCAAGGGTAGGGAGAAGCTGGCCTGCTACAGCAGCAGAGGGGGTGGGGAGCAGTGGGCCCAGGCTGACCTGGAGGTGGTGGAGGGATGGGAGAAGCAGACTTGGGGATGATGCAGGGGATGGGGGTGGGGGAGGAGTGGGCCCAGGCCTGAGGCAGGGAGGAGACCTGCTCCTCCCCTCCCCCCACCACTGCCGCATCGGCCTAGGCCCGCTGCTCCCCCCATTGCGGTGGGCCAGCTTTCCCCTCTCCTCAGACCCATTTCCCCCACTCTTAGGCCTGCTCCTCCTCCCTGCCCCATGTTGGGCCTGGGCCCACTCCTCCCCTCCCCCCACTGCCACTGCATCAGCCTGTGTCCACTCTTTTTTCCCCCCCCACCACCACAGTGCACCCACTCCTCTTTTCCGCCCCCCACCCCGAGTCCTCCCTCCACAACTGCCACATCAACCCGCAGCAGCACTGCAGGTGGAGATGATGGAAGGGGGGAGGGGCAGGCCAAGGCCATCATTGGTGGCCTCGCTCCCCCCACGGCATCCTGACCTTGTTCCCCCCCGTGCTGCCACCGCCACCTCCAAGGAGGAAGTGGGGGGAGTTGAGGCCAGCTCCAGTGGCCTTGCTCCCCACTCTGCTCCACTGTCACTCCCTGCAGGGAAAATGGCCTCCCCCCCATTCCGTCCACTCCATTGCCGTCACCTCCAGGGATCAGGGCGGGGGGGCGTGCAGCTGCACTGGCCTGCCCCCCGCTCCCCGATTCCGTCTCTTTTGTCCCCACCATCATGGCTGTGCTTCGCCACACCACCACCTCCTGGCTCAACACTATTCACACTCTGATTGGCTGTTTCAGTCAGCCAATCGGAGCACAAATAAAGCACTTTGGACAGGGACAGGGAGGCAGACAGATTAAGGCTTTTATAATATTAGAATAATTTATGTGGGGGTCACCTTGTTTCATCACTAATAAATAACAGCCATTATATAGTATATAATAATGCTCTTGGTACAGAGATCTGACATTATTACCTAGGTATGTATTATTGCCAGATCTGATAGATAAAGAAACAGAAATACAGATAAGAAACTGATCCAGAGACTTGATCAGATTCTCATATAAGCATATAAAGAACACTCAAATCTTCTTTACACCAATATTGTTCTCACTATTATATTAATTCTCATAGACTAGTGGTTCTCAACCTTTTTCACTTTTCAGAATATAGGTGCACTCCGATTGAGAACCACTGTTGTACTGTGTCAGCTTACCTATTTTATCAGATAAACCTAAGGAGCACCCCCTCCTGCCATAGCTGCTTTCCCATCCAGCCTGCTCCCCCACCCCAAGTGCTTCCTTGAAAATGGAGGCATGTGGGACAATTCTACCTGGCCATGGAGATGGTACAGCACAGCAGCCTTGAGTTAAATCTGTAGAACAGTGGTTCACAACCAGCTGTCTCTCTAGCCTATAATATTACCAGGTGGAACTGTCCCACATGCTTCTGTTTCTAGGAGGTGTGTGCAGGGCTGGACTTGGAAATTACTATGGCAGGAGGAGATGCTCCTTGCTGCATTAGATTTATCAGATAACTAAATGCAGGCAGACTGCCTGGCCTGACAGCATCAGCAGTGGTGGTACCAGTGCTTGATAAGGTCTCATGACACCCTGGTTAAGAACTACTGCCACAGAGCTTTTCAAAGACTTGAGCCCTTTTCTGATTCTCCTATTGAAGCTGCTCTGAGCATCCAAGAGTGGAAATGTAAAAGGCCATGAGGAGAACAGCAAAATAGGGTGTGTGTGGCTCAGTAAATGGCTGCTGCTGACCTAGGAGTGGTGTCTGGGGTTTTGCTTTGGGTGAGAGAGAAATTTATGCACAAATTTCTATCCACTTTCTCCAGTTATTATTAAATGCAAAGGGCAGTGGTTAATCTCAAGAAGGAACATCTGATAAGGGCTTGGACTGCATGTGATCTGTGGCTTTATAGTTATCACCATACTGGAAAATGAGATGTTCAAACACCCTCAAATGTAGGGAGCCTTAAACTCAGGCCTCTGACTCACAGAATCATAAAAAATATGATGGAAGGGACTTCAGGAGGTAATCTAGTATAACCCCCTGCTCAAAGCAGGATCATCCCCAACTACCATGACAGTAAAAGCTATGTCTACCCAGGCCTTAAAAACCTCTAAGAATGGAGATTCCACAAGTGTCCTAAGTGCAGAACTTATTGAACTTCATGAGATTTATTTTGGTCTAATTCCCCAAATTTTCTAGGTCTCTCCAGGCACATCTACATGAAACACTGACTGTGCAGTAGCCAAACAATACAGTGCAGTAGTGCTTCACAGCATGGACAGAGCTAATATGCTACTGCACAGTATTAGGCTACTGCATAAGAGCATAACCTAAAAGATGTTTACTGGTGCTATTGCAGAGTAACTTGAGTTACTGCAGATTTATTTAGTAGTTGCTAATATAAGTACTAAATACACGCGTAATAATGACTTCACAGTAGTGTCTCATGTAGACATACCCTCTAAATCCTACCTAGCCTTGCCCTCCAGGTTATTCAGTATTGGGCCCCCCACTTCAGAAAGGATGTGGAGAAGCTTGAGAGAGTCCAGAGGAGAGCCACTCATATGATCCAAGGCCTGGAGGGAAGGCCGTGCAAAGAGGCTGAGGGACTTGGGACTTTTCAGTCTGTAGAAGAGAAGGCTCGGGGACTTGGTGGCAGCTTACAATTTCATAGGAGGGACACATCAGGACCTGGGGAGCTCTGGTGAACAGGTGTTCTACCAAGGGATAACAAGGTCTATTGGCAATAAACTTCAGGAAGGCCAATTTAGACTGGATATAAGAAAAAAGTTATTTATGGCGCATGTGTCCACAGTCTGGAACAAACTCCCCGCAGAAGTGGTGCAAGCAGCCACTCTAGACTCCTTCAAAAAATTTCTGGATTTATTTCTTGTTGGGGTCACTTGATCCCAGCTGACTTCCTGCCTATGGCTGCGGGGGGGGGGGCTGGACCTGATGATCTCATGAGGTCTCTTCCAGTCCCTAATGTCAATGAAATCTATGAAGAGAGGACCACAAAAGAAATATGTTATAGAAATAATAATAATACCATTGTCCCTATGAGTCCTCCATTGCTGTTCCTAAGGGGCTGTCAGCTCCTACTGCCACATGGTTCAAGTAGACCAGTGATTCTCAGTGTGGTGTGGTGAGATCCTTTGGATGTTGGGGGTGTGAGGATATAAGTGCAGGCTCTTCTCTGCCTGGATACTCCCATGCCTCCACTACCTGGCCCTTCTGCAAGGACATAGGCATATGCTTGTCCCTGTCAAGCTGCTAGTTCTCCCACTCACACTTCTGGGCCCCTATATGAGGAGGTATAGCACGTTGGGGTACCAGGGGCAGCTGTGGCACCCCCTTGTGGTTCCAGACACATGCTCCACTTCATCTCTAGAGTACCTTCCCTTCCGTCTTGCCTGCCATGCCTTGATATAATTATGGGATTAAAAAGGAGGCTACCTTGAGAATCCTAGACTGAGCCTTGCATTATCCACTACCAGCAGGTCCCTCCTGCACACTGCTGGTCCTGACCCACCTCCTGAGCTGTATTAGGTGGTCTCTGCTAGCCTGTGCCCATGGGGCACCTATAAACCTTAAGGACTAATTGCATGGCTCTGTTCCTGCCCTTCACTACCCCCCAAGCCTCATGTGAATTGCTATAACATCAAGATCTCCTGTTGGGGTTTCAACCTCCTTGGCTTCTGCCCTTTTCCACTAGCTGGACATTCTAGCCTAAACCCACTGTATTTGACCTGGCTTTGAGGCACCAGCTGTAGTCTGGCCCTCTCAGGTGCCAGGCTCCTGGCCCCTGGCTGTCTGTGCACCTCTTGGGCATCAGGCCCCTTGGCTCTGCTCTGGGCTCTGTGGCTTAACAGTCTCCCCTGCTCCACGTTCAGCACTTGCTCAGCCTTGAGCCTGCCTCTGGCAGGGCTCAACGAAATTGTGTGCCCCTAGGGTAGTAACGGGACCTCTGAATACTGCCCCACAAAGTCCCAACCCAAACCACAGTTAAAACTACAATGAAACAATAAGCGTCCAGTCTATAATATAAACTCTCCCTTCTGGGCCCATCAATATCAACACAAAAAAGAGAAGCAGCCCTCTTCCCCTTTAAAGGGCAAACTTTCCCTCACCATTGATACGAAGATAATCTCCCAACTCTGGGTTATACCCCTGTGAGCTCCCAAAGCCTCACTAGTGATTCAAGGCAGCACAGTAGTCCATCTAGTATTTCCTGGTAGCTTTTCCTTGCTAGCTCAGGCCCTGGGCTTATATGCCTCCCTGGGCCCTGCCCCCTTTCAGCCAGGAAGCTACCCTGGACTGCCTGCAGGTGACTGCTAATTGATCTCATTCATTGCCCATTTACTAAGGCAACCTGCAGCAGCTACACCCTGCCTGGCCTACGGTGCTCCCTTTCTGGGCTGCTTCTCTCTTAAAGTAACAGAGAATCCCAGGCTGGTAAGCGCTGCAATGAATAAATTAGTTTTGAAATGGGGTGCCACTCATTTCACAAAAGTTATAGAGTGGTGCCTTAAATCTAAAAAGGTTGAGAACCACTGCAGTAGATAGATACAGTGAGTATAACCTGATTAGCCTTATTCACTGTCAGCCGGTAAACAGATCCAAAGTCTTTCTAAATTTATATCTTTTATACATATATAGGTACATCATTAGTCAAATCATAAGCTAACACACAGTAAATTTTATAGTTACATTCCCTGATCATACAGGACCTACTCAGAACACTACTTACATGCCAAGCCTGTTCTCATACTTAGGATACTTGTACCTACATTGTGTTTTCTTTCTAAATCTTGGTGCAACATCATTTAACTCGTTTGTTATAATTCTGTTATCATTGCTGGAACTAGGTAGGTAGGGACTACCTTTGCTCCAAGCCTCCATCATTCTTCCCAGCCATATATCATGCCTCCCTGGTTAGTTACAGCAGTTGCCCTTGTTGTACAGATGCAGCCCATCCTCAGTTAATCAATCTCACAAACCATCTCTTCAGGAGTTTTTCCTGATTTAATCCTTCCAAGCCTGTTCAACAAGGCCAAAACCCTAGTTATGAACAAAGACAGCACTCTGCTAGGTAGTGGTGTAACTTGAAATACTGGCACTCTGGGCAGCACAGGAGGGAGGGAAAAAAGCACTTTCCTCCTAGCAGAGGGCTTGTCGCTGTTGCAGTGGTGGTACAGACTGTTTCTGCCTCAACATAAGCTCCCAAGATAGGAGCGGGGGCAGGTTTTATAGATTCATAGATGTTAGGAGCTGGAAGGGACTTTACAAGATCATCAGGTCCAGCCCCCTTGCACTTGAGCAGGAAAGACTGCTGGGTTGCAGTGGTTGTGCAGTTTCTCTGGGGAGTGCCATTCTGGCACTTCCTCTGAATCAGTGCCTGGAGCTTGTGTTCTGTTTACCTCCTGACAAGCTGTTACCAGTGCCAAGTACTGTACAAATATATATGAATGTCTTTTCCCTAATGAACTTACAAGTTTAGTATTATTTTAATTTGTACCTGAGAACTCAGTTAAATACTCTGCTCCCCAAAACTCCTCTTCATATTGTGGTTTTGTTACAGTCTAAAACTGAGGACATATGCTTGTAATGGTTGGTATCTCTATCTATGCAAATATATGACTTGTGGGTGATTACTGGTTCGGCAACTGTAGACAATCTTCCCTAAGGCAGGGTTTCTCTGGGTAATAGATGGGATCAAGGAACACTGGGACCCCAGAGTCCTTCCAAGTAGGTGTAACAGGATAGCTGGGTGCCAAAGACAGCAGAGATGCATGTTGTAATAGTGACTCCTGGCTGCCGATGCAGCTGTGAGCCTGCAGAGGCACAGTGCCCAAGACTCCTGCCCTAGTTGCCCTGCCTTAGTTACGCTACTGCAAATATCAATCTCTGACATTTGAGGTGGAAAATTACAGGGAGAGATGAAAGCTGCAACATTCTTGTTCAGAGCAACAGCAACCTCACCTCACTCTTACTTTCTGTACCATTTCAACTGGGTATTGGTAGAAGCCAGAACTTTTTTGTCTCTCTCATTTACTCTTATCAATAATGATAAAGAATACAGCAAAGGAGTTCATTTTGTAGCAGGTGGCCACAAGCATATTGAGTGCATTTGTGGAACATCAATTAGTTCAATTCTAGCATCAGAAAGTTCTGAAAATTGTATTAAGAACAACTAGCCTCAACATATGAAAGAGGTCTGTAAAATAGTTTATGTTACTATCGTTGTGTTTCCCACCACAACTAATTCTTGTTCATTATTATTTGCCAAATTTGAATTAATTGAAGTCAGCAGGGCTGACCTCAGGCTGCTGAAGAAACTTGAAAGGAATTCTGAAGCCATTGGCAAAAATATTTGAACACTTAAATAATAGGTGAGGCCCCAGAGGACTGAAAAAGTGCCCATTGTTAAAAGGGAGCAAAAGGAGGATCCAGGAAACTATAGACTCCCTATGATCAGCCTCATCTTATTACCTGGGAGCAACTACTGCACATTTTAAAACAGCCAGTTTGTATACAGTTGAAGGATGAGGGGATCACTAGGAGCCAATGTAGCTATATTAAGAACAAATCATGTCACATCAATGTCATTTCTTTTTATGACAAAAAACAGTCGGGTGGATAAAGAGAATGTGATAGACCAAAAATACCTAGTATTTATTAAGGTTTTTGATACTTATAAGAATGCCATATGGAATGTAAGACATATAGGCTAAATAGAATTAGATGGATGCAAAACTGATTGAATAATCTCCAGTAAAGAACAACTATTGATGAATCAATGTGAGAGTAGCAGATCTTAAGTGGGGTTTCATGAGGGGTCTGGTCTGTAGCTGGTGCTAGTTAACATTTTTTATACCATGGACGTAGGGATACAGATAGCAGTGATTTAAATGTGCAGATAAGACTAAAGTGGAAACACTTATAGATTCATAGATTGTTAGGGGCTGGAAGAGACCTTGCAGATCATGGGGTCCAGCTCCCCCCCCCCCGCTCTAGGCAGGAAGACAACTGGGGTTAGGTGACCCCAGTGAGGTGACTGTCTAGTCTCCTCTTGAAAACCTCCAGGGTAGGTGACTGCACCACCTCTGGAGGGAGTTTATTCTACAGCCTGGACACCCTTACTGTGAAGGAATTTTTCCTGGTATTAAGCCTGAAGCGGTCTTCCAGCAGTTTGTATCCATTGGTCCTGGTCTTCCCTGGGGGGGCCGTGGTGAACAGTTGTTCACCGGGCTCCTGATGCACTCCACTGATATAGAGGTAACCTGCTATCAAGTCCCCTCTCAACCTTCTCTTCTTTAGGATAAAGAGGCCCAGATCCCTCAGTCTTTCCTTGTATGGCTTGCCTTGCAAGTCCCTGATCATACGGTGTAACAGGTAGCCGTTCTGGGCTGAGCTAAAATGTGGCCCGCACACCTGTTCCTGAGGCAACCGCCTGCCTTCTCGCCTGCCATGCCTTGCTGTTAATTAATTAATTGATGTTAATTAGCAGGAGGCTGCCATTGTACTGCCCCATTGCCAGGGGGCGCTATCTGCGGCTCTGTTTCCTCCCCTACACCGCAGTCCACACCTCGCCGATGGAATAGCTGTTGTCTCAGCTCTATCACTAGCTGGCCCCTTCTTGGTCTCTCTGGGCCCTCCTTCCTTGGATACATGCTCCCTCTGGTGCTAGGGCTCTCCCTGGCCCTATCTCACTCTGTGCCCTCTTCTCCGGGACTCATCTACAATGCGGCTCCCGCTCTGGGGTCTTCCGCGCCCCACACTGGGGCTCCTCAATAATGCGGCCCCCTCCTGGGGCCCTCCGTGCCCACACTGGGGCTCCTCAATAATGCAGCCCTCTCCTGGGGCTCTCCGTGCCCACACTGAGGCTTCGCAATAGTGCCTCCTTTCTCTGGGGTTCGCCACGCCCACACTAGGGCTTCTCAATAAGGCCCCCGTCTCTGGGGCTTGCCGCGCCCACACTAGGGCTTCTCAACAGGGCCCCCTCTCTGGGCTCACCACGCCCACCCTGGGGCTTCTCAAACACCCCTCTCTGGGGCTGGGGTCTATGCACCCCATATGCTGCACCCTCACTGGTGCTGGGGTCCTCACACTCCACTGTGAGTCCCTTATGAGGCCTCCTCCATCCCCTTATTGCCTCACCCAAACCACCGGTTCTAACAACAACAAAACACAAGCCCTTCAGCTATAACAAAAACAGAAGCCAACCATCCCAAACAACATTCGGTCCTACCAGTGACCCTTTAACTCTCAGATGCAGCCCCTGCATCAGGTTTCCCCTCTCTCCCAGGGCAGAGCTCCTTCCTCTTTGGTAGCTGGCAGGGAACTGCCTCTGGCCTCCTGTCTGTGCTTTATATAGGAGCCAGGCCCTGCCCCTTTCAGTCAGCTGACCTCCTGGTTGCCCTGGCAACCCCCAGTTGGGCTCCTTATTCCTTGCTAGG
>NW_005842738.1:203206-214204 GCF_000455745.1 Alligator sinensis
GAACAGGGCACCTCCATGCTCTGTGACATACAGGTAGCTCTTTTCTGGATCCGTTCAAGTTTTTCCACGTCCTTATTGAAGTGTGGCACTCAGAATGGGACACAGTACTCCAGCTGTGGTCTCACCAGTGCTGAGTACAGCGGGAGTATCACTTCCTTAGTTTTATACAAGATGCATTGGTTGATGCATGCCAGCATGTTACTTGCCCTGCTGACCACTACCTCGCACTGATGGCTCATGCGATGGTCAGTCATTACTCCTACGTCCCTTTTGGCCGTGGTGCAAGTCAAGCTGTTGCCACCAAGTTTGTATGTAAGTTTGAGGATTGTTTGCCCCAGATGGAGCACCTTACACTTGGAAGTGTTAAACTTCATCTGGTTCACTTGGGAAGACCAGATTAAAATCCAAAGAAATGTTGATAAACTGGGGAACTGGTCTCAAGACAATAAAATGGAATTCAACAAAAACAAAGTATTAGACATAGGGAATAATGGTAAAGGCAATTGCTTTGCCAGGAAGGATCAAGGAGTTATGATGGACAACAAGTGTATAGACAGGAGTAACAATCATATTGATATCAAAGGTTATATTTACCAGGGTTACAATGCAATTGTTATATTTGCATGACTTTAGAGATACAAGTGTAGTAAATCTGTTTCAACTTCAGCCCAACTTCATCTGAAGCAAAGTTGAGGTGACAAACATCATAATAGCTGCTCCAAGCCCCTGAGTAGCAGCTTCTGCACCCCTTTTAAAGCAACTAAAATGTACTTTTTTCCACAGTCGGCATGAGTCAGCAATGCAATGCTGTCTCAAAAAAGGCAAATACAATTTTAGATTCCTATAACAGAAACACTGTATGCCAGACAAGGCAAGTGATAGTACCACTTCAGTCAGGAATGATTAGGCCTCAGCTGGAAGCATGTGTCCAGTCTGGTCACCAAATTATAGGAAGAATGTAGCGAAACCATGCAGGATCCAGAGGTAAGCCACAAATGTAATAAGTAGGTTAGAAAGTAACCTTTATGAGGAAAGGTTGGAGGTTTACTCTGGAGAAAAGGTGATTAAAGGGCAGGGGCATAACATATGGGGTTACCATATTTCCAGTTTTACAAAAGAGAACATCTGTTGGGGCGGGGGGAGGAAGTTATATGATGGGGTGGGAGCAGTGATATGCCCATGCCCTGCCTCTACCCCTCATTTCCAAGTCACAGCCCCCCAGACCGTGCTGGTGCCCCTCACTCCCAACCCACAGCTCCCTGTTCTCCCCAGCCCTACAAGTATCTCCCAGTTGCCCAGCCACTGTGAGCACAGGTACCAGTGCAGCCCAGCCACACAACTCCCTGCTGCCCCTCCCTTGCTCCCTTCCCCCACTGGAGGAGCAGGCGCCTCCTCCACCCTGCTGCAGCCCAGAGCTGGGGAAAACTTGGATGTTGAGCAGAGCGAAATCCTAAATCCTGGTCATTTGTTGATATTAAAAAAAAAAACAACAACAACAACACCCAGACAGAGATGGGAGGACACAAAAAGAAGACATGTCCAGGAAAACCCAGATGTATGGTAACCCTATACAATAAGTCAGCCAGGTGCACAAGACAGCTGTGAGGTAGAGAGGCAGCAGCAACTATATTTCTGACCCATCCTCTCCACCCCAAATCAGCACCTGATATGGCTGCCTTTGTTGCCCTGTCTTAGTTACACTACTTTTAAAGGAAGTTGGCCTTTTGCAAATATTTAGAAGGATGTCATAAAAAAATCGAGAAGTGTGATTCTCTCTTGCCATAGAAGAGAGGACACATAACCATGAGTTTAACAGCAGCAAATAAGGTAGGTTCCCCAAACCTTCTTCAGAGTCTTTTTTTCTTGCAACCTGTGCTCCTCCCTCCCAGATCCATGCAGATTGCTTAATTTCTGGAGAACGTGAACAAGATAAATCTGGGGTACACTGAAATGTGACAGATTTCAATAAGAAGAAAAGTATGCATTGGCAGGGCTCTGTACATGTGCAGATACAGAACCACTAAGTTTGTTCGTTTCCAGTTTGGTAATTGAGTTTCTTCTTTTCTGTTTTCAAGATTTGTTTTTCAAGGTGGTAGTAACGTGTGTAGGAGTATGTGTGTAATATAAACTAACATTGTCTTTGGAATTCAAAAGCTGGTTTACTTTGCAAGGACTCATGTCAGCCTCTTCTATTGTAAGCTTTCTTCTGAATTTGGGTTATTCCTTGAACTTTCAACCACAGGTTTTTCTCTGTGCTTAATCCTTTTCTCCTCTGTCTCAGAGGAACAACTCAATCTCTTTTTCTAATTGAAAGATGGAGTTAATAGGATTCACTGGTACTGGTGTATCAGCAGAAATAACTCTGTGTCTTTGTGCGGGCTCCTAGCAGCTGATACCAAGTCATAAGAAATTTATAATAGGAATTAACACAATCTCTGAAAGGATGCATGTGATGTTATAGTTCTATTTCAAAGCTTTAAAGCAAGAAGTATCTGACACCCTGGCCACGTGTCTTATATCTATAATCATGATTGCTGCTTAGGTGCTTTTAATAACTCCCATCTAAAGGTACATGTTGGAATGATGTGGTGATTCATTGCACAGCACTATCATGGCCATCTTCACGTAGTAATAGTCTTACAATACAATGCAGGGATGGCATGATGTAATTGTAGTATGTTGAGTATGTAGGTCCTGATCCTGCAAGCACTTATGCATGTTCTTGTCTTTATTACCGTGAACTTGCTGTTCAAATAAAAAAAAATATCTAAAGACTCTCTTCCCTTCAAAAAAAAATCCACAAACTCAATGTTCTCTCAAACCTACCCTTTTAAAATCTTCAGTTCCCTCAACTACAAGAAAAGCTTGGAAGGACAGAAGTTCAGCAAGCATAGTGGACCAGATTCCTAAAATGAAATCCTTCTTAGAGAAGTTCCTGTTCTCTGAGTGCTTCTGCTTAAAATAAGAGGCTGTGAATGACCACAGTTGTTAAGGTTTTCTACCTGGAGGGAAGTAGTATCTAGGTAGCTAGGAGCCACACTACATAAAACTTTGTAGGTCAAAATTCAGAGCTCAAAATTTACTGTATATTTTATCCGGATACAGAAGTGGCCTGGAAATACTCTAAGGTAAATATGCAAATGCTATCAGGAGCATGCATTCCAAGGAAGAGGAAAAATGGCAGAGAAGAGTTAGTTGGATGAATAAGCACATTAAACAGGACCCTAAGAGAAAGCTGAGGATCTAAAAGAATGGGAAAAGGGATTGATCAGTAGGAGAGAGAACTTTCAGTGGTCAAAGAATGCAGGAATTGCCAGATTTGAAGTCAAGAATCTTTACCACAAGTCAGATTTGCAACAATTGGAATGGACTTGGCTTTCCTCTGTGGCAGGAAGTCTGGTCCTCTTTTAGGACTCTCTGAGTACATATAAACCAAAATACTTCTCTGTAATTTCAGTGACAGGAATTTCTGTTGCTCTTGCTTTCCCTAATTTTTACTTACTGCAAACTGTAGGGTGTTCTTGATTTTGCTCTTATAATGTGTTCTGTGGCTGTGTTGTGTGAGGGGTTGGCGTGTATGATCTGTAGGACTCTGGATAAATGGTTGCCTGCAAATGCAGGGGGCTGGACTTGGCACAAAAGCACCTTTGAGTCCTTTTCTCATGTGTTCCTAAAGAAGCAGGCAATTGCATTCCACACCAGCTGACATTCTGCAATCTGCAATTATACTCAGATGTAGACTAGATAGCAGCAACCACATAAATAATTTATGCCATGCATATGCAAAAGAAAAGGATGCAATTTTCTTGGCAAATACATGTGGGCAAAAAACATGTTCTTGGCTAATGTGGTTACCTGGGCATACAACAGCAGTTAAAGATCCGGCATGACTCCAAGTTGCAAACCTGAATAACACATTAACACAATTTCTTAACCTTTGGAATCAATATTGCCTCTGTTTATTTTTCCTAGTTCTTTCCTACCCTCAAGTACATTCTCCTATATCCCCTGATGTGCTCAGATATTAAATAAGTTGCTGAAGAGTACCAGCCGGATCTGATGAGAAAGACCTATGCAGCTGCAAGTCATCCTCCTAGTGGATGATTACATCTCATCACTAACTTTCCAAGTGGTTTTGTATACACTTTGTATAAGGCTCCATCTAGTTTGAGCTTTTGGTGACTCTGTGGCCCAGGCTGGTATGGAAAATTACCAGGATTGGTCCCCTGGGAGGGAGTAGCATGCCATGCACAGTAGATGCTGCTGGAATATGTGTGCCATGTGAAAAGGGAGTATATAAGGTGTCCCTGAGGAGAACTGAGGGGGGGGGGTGTGCGCCTAAAAGGGAGAGGTTTTGAGGTAGTGTGAGGGTTGGCTGGTTTCCATTGTTGCATGGAGAGTTCTGTGGTTGCATGGTCTGGAGTGATTGAAAGTATATTCAGGTTTGTCTAAGAGAGAGAGAGAGAGCTGAAGCAATTGGGAGATTGAGTGTGAAACTTGGCTACAGCAAGAGTGTGAGTGACCTCCAAATTCTGTGGCCATTTCCATTCATCCAACACTGCAAGGAGCTCTGTTCTCATCTCGGAGCAGAAAGTAAAGCTGTGACTACTGGAATTTGAGTCCACGCTGTTCTAGGAGACTGCTAGAGTATGGTCCTAGACTTACTTTGCTTTTCCCTGGTAGTACCAGCGCACAGTCCCTAAGGTGATTATTACCCCTCTTCCTCCCTATTATTATGGGGGTCTTGTCTTATTTATGTAAATAGAATTGTATATAACAGGATATTAGGATAGCAAGATTAGACATAGTTTTATAGTATAGATTTTTGTTTGAATGGTACCTTCTAATTGGTGTTTGTGACCTTGTTAATAAACCATTGTAATTCATTTCATTTTGATTCAAGTCTGAGGAGGCTTTATTGACTAATTAGATCTGAGCTCCTCTCAGAGTGATCAGGCATCCAGATGATAGATGCTGGAAGCCTGGGTCACGCTCATTAGTACCTGCCCATTGTATTACTTAATTGGCTGGCAGGGAGAATGTGCATAAATTTCCTATTTTCCTTAATTCTTTGTTTTCCAGCCCAACAAATGTACCGGGGAAATGATGGAATGAAACAGTGTAGCTCCTTGCATGAAAAGCCCCCAAGGGCAAGTCAGTAATGACCTATTATTTAGATGAACAATCATCCTGTTGGTAGTGGAAGCTGTAATCTATATTACTGAACCTCTACAATAGCTATCACCATTATCTCTTTCTGTTCAAAGCAAAGGAGTATTTACCTTGATGAATCAAGGTATCTGTTTTGACAATTTGTCCTCTAAATTTTGATTCAAGTAGTGAACTTCCAGAGATCATCAAGGGTGAGAGGTCTTAATCACCAAAAGGGGAACACTGAGATTGCAGTAATTAGGGCTGCAGACAGGCTTTAGCCCTAGCTGGCCCTGATTCCTTGAGTGGGCTTGGCTGCTAGTGCCCTAACTAATCCTAGCTGGTCCCAATTACCGGAATGGGCATGGCTCCCCCCATATTTAAGAAGCAGCCCTGTCAGTGCTCTGGAGTCTACATATTAGGGCAGGGGCTTCTCCATCTGTTCTGGATTCAGCCTGAATCCATGTCTGGTCTCTAACCACAGACTCCTGGTTCCAGTTCAGACCTTTGCCCCTGATGCCCAACTCCTGGCTCTAGTTATGTAGTTACCCACATTCTGGTCCCTCACAGCTGCAGCTACCTAGTTTGGACTCCCTGGCTAGTGACTTCAGTCCGGATCCCTGCTTTTTGCCACTGACCCTCCCTGGCTCTTCATTCTATCTTGATGACCACCCACATAGCAGTCCCTTACAGAATTTAGCCTCCTAATCCTCTGACTCCAGTTCAGGCCCTTGCTTCCTGACTTTGCCTACTTCTGCTTTCCTGGGTCATGGATTTCTTAAGGTGATATCTTTTATTGGACCAACTACATAGTTGAGATTAAGTTAGACAAGATTTCGAATGCAAGATATTCTTCCTCAGGTCTCTGATTATAGGATGCTAGGCACAGCATAGGGGAGGGGCTGAGAGAAATTATCAGGTGTAGCAGACATATAATTAGCAAAAGAAAATCGGGTGTAGCAGACAGGTCACTAGTAAAGAAAAAAGCTGAGTACTAGGAGATCAAGGACTATCAAAAGGGAGTGAGGCAGTCTCATTTTCCTTATGTGGAAAGTATTCAGAAATTGGATAGATATAATGGGTCATAAATCCAGTATCAGTGATTAGTCCTTGGTTTTAGTGTCCAGACAGCTTATGAATTTTTGTTCCCAGGTTCAACTTTGAAAAGAGGTTAGGTAGATTTTCTTTGAGCAGTAGAATAGTGAGGTCAGAGACAAGAGTAGTTGTTCTGTGAGAAATGTGCTTCTAATGATGAGTGTATGTCTCTGTCTTTTTATATTTTTTTTCTGTGAGTTCATTTTCTTGCATAGCTGCTGTTTGGTTTTACCCACAAAGTTGCCATCAGGGCATTTGGTGCATTGGATCAGGTACATCACAATTAGGGAAAGGTGTGTGTAGGGGCCATGGATTCTAAGAGTTTCTTTGTGGGGTGTTGATAGTTGTGGCAGTGGAGATGTGCTGACAGGTTAAGCGTTTCTTGCCAAAGTAAGGCTGCATTCTACTTGATGTCTGTGGGGCAGTGGAGAATTTGCTTCTGATGATGACCTGGGTAAGGCTGGTGGGGCTGTTTGAAAGCCAGGAGTGGAGGGGCTGGGAATATTTCTCTCAAGGTCTGGTCTTTGTCCAGTATAGATTGTCGTTGATTTGTGATCCTTCTGATTGGTTTCCGTGTATGGTGGTAGGTCACCACCAGGGGGTGTGGTCACAGGGGTTTTATTTTTGTATTGTAACAGGTTACTGTGGCGTATTTGGATAGTTCTTTCAAGCATGTGGTCTATTTCTCTAATGGAGTATCCTAGTATAAAGGCAGACTTCAGGCTGGTCAGGTGGACATCACAGGTGCTATGGTGGTATCTGAGGGCCTGGTTGCAGATAACCACTTTTTTGGTGTGCTAATTTTGTGGACATAAGTATGGTGGTCTATGGGTTTTCTGTATATAATGGCTTGTAGGGGGCCATCCAAGATGTGGACTGTGGCATCGGAAAAGTTGATGTTAATGTAGGAGTATTCCAGAGGAAATTTAAATTTGAAGGATGATGGTTGTTAAACCTGTGGTGGAAGTCAACAAGTGAGTTCAGGTGTTCAGTCCAGATACTGAAAATATCCTCTATATAATACAGATATAGTGCAGGTTGATAGTGCAGTTTTCTAGAATGCATTTCTTTTTAGGTGGCTCACAAAGAGGTTGGCATACTGGGGCGGGGGGCATCTCTGCCCATAGTTTACAGGAAGGGATGACTGTTGAAAGTGAAAGTTGCTGTGGGTGAGGATAAAGGAGATGATTTGTGCAACATGTTGCAAGTATGTGTCTAATCCACGTATAGCAGGGCACTAAGGTACCTGCTACTTGGAGAGCCAGGATAATTCCTCAGGTGCCGGTTGCTGAGGCAACTAGAGGGAACTAATGACCCACACCTGCCTAGTCAGCTGACAAGAAAGGGCAGGGCCTGGCTCCTATATAAATCACAGGCAGGAAGCTAGAAGGCAGTTCCCTGCTGGCAGACAAGGAGGAAGGAGCCCTGCCTGCGTGAGCAGAGGGAAGGGGCTGGAATGCATCAGCAGTGAGACTGGTAAAGGATGGAGCATGCTGGGGTGGCTGGATTAATGTTATGGCCAGACAGCTGGAGTTTGCGTTGTAGCCCAGGGGCTTGTGTTTCATTTGCTGTTTGTTACCGGTGGTCTGGGGGAGACTAAGAGGGGATGGAGGAGGCCTCATAGGGGACTCATGGCAGTGTGGGGACCCCAGGGCCAGTGAGGGCGCAAAATTCGGGGTACACTGACCCCAGCCCCAGACAGGGGACACTTGAGAAGCCTCAGTGAGAGTGGGGGCAGCGAGAAGCCCCAGTGAGAGGGCAGCAATTGTTGAGTGCTGGAGAGGGCATGGAAAGACAGAGACAGGGCCACGGGGAGCCTGAGTGCCAGAGAGGGTGAGGAGAGAGACGGGGCCACGGAGAGCCTGAGCACCAGAGAGGACGCGGAGAGAGACGGGGCCGCGGAGAGCCTGGGCGCCAGAGAGAGACGGAACAACATCAGTCGCATCTGCGAGGCTTGGGATGTGGTGCAGGGATGGTTGGAGCCACACATAGCCCATAAGGCTGGAGTGCTCAGAACACCCAATACAGGAAAGGAACTATTGATAACAGGAGAACCGTGGACAAGAGGATGAAAGGCAGCCTCACTGTAAAATATATATATGAGATCAAAGTCGTGGCGGGCGAGGATTTGAGGGTGCTTGTCAGCAACTCAGCACGGTAAAGGAGGTGGCAGGGGAGAGCACGGCGACCCTGACCGCCCTCCTGTTACACCATGTTCTTAAAGGTATTTCAGGCAGGTAGCTGTGTCTTTGTGGTGTGTTTAAAGTGCAGGCTCATGATATCCATGGTTGCAAGTATGGCCTTCTCAGGGATGTGGCTGATGTTCTGGATTCTGTTGAGGAAGTCTGGGGTGTTTTGTAGGCACCTACTCTTTGTGTGACAAGTAGTTTCAGGATATTTTCTATGCATCCTGATGAATCTTCAATGAGGGTACCACAGTTAGATATGATGGGTCTGCGAGGGTTGCCTTGTTTGTGGATCTTTGAAAGTATATAGAAAGTCCCTGGGATAGGAGAATTGGGGGTGAGTGGAAGTAGCTTTTTCCTGAAGCTGGTGTAAGAAAGATTTGATGATATTTTCCAATTCCAGAGCAAATTCTAGTGTGGGGTCCTCCCCAAGTTCTTTATAGTGTCTCGTGTCAGAGAGTTGTCTGTCAGCTTCATTGATGTAGTCTTGACAGTTGAGGATGACTGTAGTTCCCCTTTGTCTGCTGGTTTGAATATTATTTTGTTGTTGAATCATATGGTCTGTATGACTTCTCTCTAAGGGGGAGAGGTTATTGTGGTCATGGTTTTTGCTTGAGAATGTCACTGTTGACTTTCCTTTTGAAACAGTCATGGTAATAGTTTGCTGGAAGGTGTCCTGTTTGCTATTTTATTCTTTCTTTTCTCAGTTGTGGCAGAAGAGTTGTTAGAGGTGGTGGTGTCCTGGTTGTGGAAGTATTCCTTCATAGATTTTTGCCTGAAATAATTCTTTTAATTCTCCACATATTAGTATCTTAATGGGTTTTTGTCCTCCTGGCAGAAGCCTAAGCCTTTGGAGAGTACTGATATTTCAGACTGGGATAGCGGTGTTGTGATAGGTTGATTTATGTTTGTTTTCAGCGCTCCCGTTTTGATTCCCTCCTGTGCTGTTCATACACTGTCAGGTGGCTCTTATTGTGATAGCTGATTCCACTTTTTCTAATGTTGGATGGCAGTTATCAGGTATTTTTGTAGTATGTTTGGGTCTGCTGCATAGCGGTCAGGTTTATCTCCAGGTTAATGTCTCTTACTTTAGTAGCATAAGCAACTATCTCTTGTTTCCGTTCATCTCTTTTGGAGTAGGTTAGGTGAAGAAGATGGTTTCTCCAAAGTTCTCCTGCATAGTTGTTCCCTGGTTCATGACACTCCCAATGCTCGCAATCTGGTTGTACCCCTGACACACAACTGCTGCAATCTTTCTTGGGTTTGTTGCTTACATCTCTATGCTTTAGATTTCCTGTGTAAAGTAGGCATTCAATATCAGAAAATGATTTGGTATAGGAAATATCCATGTGTTGGCTACAAAGGACCAACTCACAGGATCACCATAAAATTCTTGTTTATTAGATAGATGCAAGAGTCAGATCGTAAACCTTGGGGCTGATCCCCTAAAACACACACACACACACACACACACACACACACACACTAGCTAGCTATGAACACTAAGCACCGATATCATGATATACCTATCCCCAAGCACTGGAGTCTGCCATCAATGGCCAGGCGAGGTTTCTTTCAGTGTGATGTTGCTTCAGAAGAGGGTTGCCAGCTGGTCCTACTGGCTGAGCAGACAGGGTGCTGGTGAGGTCACAGAGGGTGCCATTCAGTGTCATTCTTTGCTGCCTTTTATCCCTCTCTGGCAGACTTTGGTGACTGTGACAGCTGAAAATTGTGTCTAAGGTGCTTGCTGAATGTTGTGAAAATTAGACCAAGTGTTTTTCTGTCATTTGTTCAAATATTAAGCTATATATTGTTGTTAAGAGCCTAATGAAAGTCAAAGATTAGTGAGGCCTTGTATGTAGTAAGGCCTAGTAAATTTAACAAAGCCTTGTAGAAGTAGTAGGCCTTGTGGTGTAGTAAAAATTAACCTTATCAGAAGAATGTAAGGCCTTGTACTGCTATTGGTCAATCGATAAAAGCTAAAGAGGCGGTAGTCATGGGGGGACCTAAATTACCCGGACATCTGCTGGGAGTCACAGACGGCAAAGTCCCACCGCTCACGCAGGTTTCTAACCTGTGTACAGGACCTCCACCTGACACAGAAGGTACATGGTCCCACTAGGGGGAATGCCATACTGGATCTGGTATTGGCAACGGGGGATGACATGGTAGGGGACCTACAGATTGGTAGCCATCTAGGGGACAGTGATCACCTAATAATAGAATTCACCATAAGATGTCGAGTGGGTAAGGTAACTAGTAGGGTGAAAGTGCTAGACTTTAGGAAAGCTGATCTCAATGAACTCAGGCGATTAGTCAAGGACGCACTGCAGAGTAGGAGTTTTGAAGAGATGGGAGCCCAAGAAGGGTGGCTGTGCCTTAAGGAAACGATCCTTCGGCCACAAAGCAAGACGATCCCCGAGCGAGGCAAAAGGGGGAAAGGAGCCAGGAGGCTTCCTTGGCTGACCAGAGAAATCCAGGGCAGCCTAAGGGACAAAAGGGGAGCACATAAAAAGTGGAAACAGGGAGAGATCACCAAAGATGAATATACCTCCTCTGCTCGTGC
>NW_005842738.1:215928-218514 GCF_000455745.1 Alligator sinensis
TGTTCCCTGCCTATGCAGGGGGTCGGACTCGATGATCTATTGAGGTCCCTTCCGACCTTAACATCCATGAATCTTTAAGGAAAATTTGCAGTAGGAGAATCTGGATGGCTGTAAGTTATCAGCATAGCTCAGAAGTTATGAATTGGCTAGCACATCTGGAAATCATTTAGAAGGAAGATGCAGCTCTGTAAAAGAAACTACTGATTTAAGATTAGCTGCTGACCTGGATTTGGTGGGCCTGTGGATCTCGAGGAGCCGAAGGACTGAATACCAGGGTCCTTCCCGGTACCCCTCAGACAGTGCTGGTTGGGGATGCCTGACTTTGAGCTTTCTGGAAAAGAACTTGTCATACATCAGGCATCAGAGGGGACTGCCAATAAGTTGCTGACGGGAATTATTATTGTCTGTCACTGTCCGTCTTATTACACAATGCGTAGTCGTGTTTTTGTTAAGTCAATAAACCTTTCTTACCTTTTACCCCAGACCACACTCTCAATCTCAAACCCTCTGCAGGCGGCTGGGACATAAATTGGCATCACGAACAGGATTGAAAGGCTCTGGTCTGGAGGGAAGGGTCAGAATGGAGGGAGTTGGGTGGTCCCATTGGTGGCTTTGCTTAAGGAAGTGACAGGGATGGAGAATCCAGGTTGGGATAAGGATAGATTGAGGCCTGCCTGGAGTGACCCGGGAACTGTACCAGATCATTGGGCTAGGTTTGCTGCTGCTGCCGGGATAAACCCAAGAAGGGGTGCCTGTCATGGCTGCTGGCCACGTGCCTGTGGTTAGGGGCCGAAGAGAATGCCCAGCTCCAGGAAAAGGTCACTCAGCTGAGTAAGGAGTTGGAGGACGTGAGGGATTCCAACAGTGTAGCATGTGAGGCGGCGCAAGCTGCCCAGAGTCACTTGGAAACATTAGAATGGAGAGAAGGAAAAATTATGATCGCACACATGGCCACTTCCCTCCAGAAGAGGGTGCAGTTAGCACAGGCTGTGGAACCATCCTTCGACAAGGTGCGACACTGTCTGTATGGAGAGAAACCGGAAGCTGAGCTCTGGGAAGATCAAGGGGAGGGGACAGATGGAGAGGGGGAGATTGATGACTACTCTAGTGCCAAACCGTCCCTGTATGTCCTCGTCTGGAGGGAGGAACCTAGCCAGGCTTTCCCCATGGTGGTAACTGGTTCAGGGCCACAAGGGGGAAGCCCCAAACAGAGCTGCATTCCTTTACCCGTGCAGAGATTTGAGATATACAGGAGCAGCATAGGTCCAAGACGGGAGAGCCAGTGATAGACTGGCTAGTTCAAATGTATAGTGAAGGAGCTTCTGAGATTTCAGTGAGTCATGCAGAAGCTGCTCAATTAGTCCTGCACCCCAAGCTCCAGTTGAATCAGTTTGCAGGAGGAGATGAAAATGTTACTTTGTTTTCTGCAGCAATGCAAGCAACTGCGGCCAGTTATGGTAATATGGAAGAAGAGCTTAACCCTGTCCCTCAGGCATGGGCCAATTTAGAGTAGGCTGTCCACTGCTTGTATCAGTCAGCACTAACTGAAATTATTCATGCAGCAGTTTGGACTTGCACGTCAGATGCAGAAGTTGTGACAGCACCATTGTGGAGGAGGTTTTGCCAACGAGCACCAACAGAGTGCACCTCAGCCCTGTTGGCCTTGGAGCCAGAGGCAGTGAATTGCCTGGTAAGAGATGCAATCTGGCGATTAGTACAGCTTTTACCTATTTTACAGAAGCCAGGACTTGCCAAGCCGACTGTAACAGGTCGCCCTCCCCAGTGCCATCTTCCCTGTTAATTTGCGCCTTACGTGGGGCACCCTTGGAGTCTGCTTTGGAGCTCTTATGTCCCGCCTTCTACTCATCTGCCACGTCTTGATGGAAATTATTGTTGATGTTCTTGCGAGCGGGAGACTGCTTATTGTATTTTGTATGTTGGAGTCTTTCGCCTACATGGGCCTGACCCCAGTATTTCTCTAGCTAGGCCTTCCCGTCCAAAACCCACCAAACAGGGTTTGACTCCAAGGCTCTAGCCTTTTCTGGTGTTGGGCCTTGTTACAATTTGGCCCCCTGGCACTCAGGCTCTCCACAGCCCTGTCTCGCTCTGCGCCCTCTCTGGCACCTGGGGTCGGTGCACCCCAAAATCTGCACCCTCTCAGGAGTCGGTGCACCCCAAAAACTGCGCCCGCTCTGGCGCCAGGGTCCCCACGCTGTTGTGGGTCCCCTATGAGGTCTCCTCCATCCCCTAATAGCCTCACCTAAGCCACCGGTGTTAGTCAATAATCAAAAAGGAAAAAATAACAACTGCCACCAGTCACTATGATCAAGCATAGCAGCAGGTCAGCTTACATTCGCAGGCTTTGTGCTTCAGCTCCCGACCGTCGCCTACAGTCCTTGTTGTGGTGCGGCTGCCATCTCTCCACAGCTTCGTAGTTCCTGCCTTTGGACTGCTCACCCAGCTCCTCTGTGGAGCTCTTGGAGGCACTCCTTCCCCTTCAGTTGCTGTCCCCCTTACTGCCATTCTGTCCAGGGTTTTTATAGTCCTGCCCCTTCTGGTCAGCTGACTAGCTGGCCAGGGTCAGCG
>NW_005842738.1:218527-243588 GCF_000455745.1 Alligator sinensis
TACCAGCGCTTCATGCCCAGAAAGTTCTGGCCTTAAAGGGGCAGGCCTGCTTTCTGGTGACCGGGTTAGGGTTCCCTGTTACACCCCCACCTCTCTTCTCTTTTGTCTGGGGGCTTCCCTTCCCCTCTGAACCCTTTTCATATTGTCTAGATAAAAAATTGACACTTACATTCTTAGTCCCTAGACAATGCTCCACCTCAAAGCAGTATGTTTGGAGACTGAGGGCCCATCTAATCAGCCTAGAGTTATCGGTCTTCATGCTCTGGAGCCATTGCAGCTGGGCATGGTCTGTAATTAATGTAAATTTCCAACCTAACAGATAATATCGAAGTGTTTCTATGGCCCATTTGATTGCCAAGCATTCCTTTTCTATTGTCGCATAATTCCTTTCCGGCAGGTGTAACTTTCTACTAATGTATGCTATTGGATGTTCCTCTCCTTCCTCCATTTGGACTAACACTGCCACCAATAGCCCAGTTGGACGCATCTGTTAATACCATAAATGGTTTGTTGAAGTCTGGTGTATACAGTAGTGGCTGTGTACACAGTGCCTCCTTCACCTTTTGAAATGCTGCTTCTGCTTCTGGTGTCCATCTCGCTTTGTTTGGAGCCATTGCCTTTACCATTTCGGTTAAAGGCACTACTAAGTCTGTGAAATGACGTATGAATTTCCTATAATAATTTGCCATTTCCAAAAAGGCCCTCACTCGTCTCTTTGTTCGTGGAGTTTGATACTTCTTTATTGCCTCTACCTTGTCCACCAGTATCTTTCCACTTCCTACCTGGAACCCAAGGTACTGTGTTTCTTCCTTTCCAATGGTACACTTCTTTGGGTTGGCGGTTAATCCTGCCTTCCTTAAGTCCTGCAATACCACCCGCAATGTTGTTAAATGTCCTGGCCAATCTGCAGTATACACAATAATGTCATCTATAGATGCCGCAGCGTAACCCCCAAGCAAAGCCAGGACTCTGTCCATTAGCCGCTGAAATGTCGCAGCAGCCCCATGCAATCCGAATGGCATGCGTCGGAAATGGAATAGGCCCCATGGTGTTGCAAAGGCTGTCTTTTCTTGATCCTAGGGTGCTAAGGGGACCTGCCAGTAGCCTTTCATTAGATCCAATGTGGAGATAGAGCTAGCTTGCCCTATATTCTCCACCATTTCATCCCCTCTTGGCATTGGATAAGCATCGAACTTGGCCACTGTGTTTACCTTTCGAAAGTCAATACAGCTTAATTTTTCCATCTGGTTTCGGCACGGCCACAATGAGACTGCGCCACTCACTTTGGGATTCTTGTATTATGCCTCTCTCTAACATCATCCCATGTTCCTCCTTTATCGGGCCTTGTAGTTGTTGTGGGATTCGCCTACAGTTCTCGTGGATCACCTGGCCGGGGGGGGGGGGGCCTTTTTTTTGTATCATGCCCCGAGCCTCCCTGGGGACCTTTTGGAACACATCTCCATACTCCCACACTAGTTCCCTTGCCTGCCGTCTCTGTTCTTCTGAGAGTTGGGGAACCACTTCTACTTCACTACCCCCTTCCCTCTCCCTCAGGGAGGGTCCTAGTTCAGGTTCATCTGGTTGGAGGGCCAAGAACAGGCACTCTCTTTCTTGCCATGGCTTCAGAATGTTAATGTTGTATATCTGTTTTTTTCTTTTGCTTGTCTGGTTGATATACCTCATAATCTACAGGCCCAAGTTGGCATGTTATTTCATAAGGGCCTTGCCATTGTGCTAGTAACTTGCTGTCCTGATCTGGTAAGAGAACCAGTATGTGGTCTCCTACTTTGAACTTGCTTTCTTGAGCTCCTCGATTGTAATGGGTTGCTTGCCGCTCTTGGGCCTCCCTCAGATTTCCTAGAGCTTCCTTCCGGACCGATTCCAGGTGTTCTCTAAGCTGTATTAAGTACTGAACCAGGTTCCGGTCTTTACTTTGTTCTTCCCAGCCTTTTTTAACCAAATCAAGAATTCCTCTTGGTTGCCACCCATATAACAGTTCAAAGGGGGAAAATCCTGTTGAGGCTAGGGGTGCCTCTCTTATTGCAAACAACAAGGGCAGCAACATCTGATCCCACTTCTGGGGGCTCTCTACCACAAACTTCTTCATCTGTATCAGGGTCCTGTTAAATTGCTCCACTAGTCCATCGGTTTCGGGGTGTTATACTGTGGTCTTTAGGTGCTTAATGCCCAGTGTTTTGCTCACTCCCTCGAACACATGAGATGTAAAGTTTGTCCCTTGGTCTGTCAATAATTCCTTAGGGAGCCCCACTCTGGAGAATATTTTTAATAACTCTTCTGCCACCTTGGGTATAAACACTGTCTGCATGGGTACAGCCTCCGGATACCTTGTCGCATAGTCCAGGAGGACCAAAATAAATTGGTGCCCTGAACTGCTTCTAGGCAGTGGCCCCAAAATATCCACAGCCACTTGCTCAAAGGGGACTTCCACCAAAGGTAGTGGTATTAACGGAGCTCTTGGAGGATGACTGGGGTCTACTTTTTGGCACACGGGGCAAGATGCGCAGTACTTGGCCACTTCCCGTATTAACCCTGGCCAAAAAAATCTTCTCCTGATGTGAGCCTTGGTCTTGTCTCATCCCAAATGTCTGCCCATAGAGAGTTCATGGGCTACCTTCAGTAGGGCCTTTTGGTATCACTGAGGTACCAACAATTGTATTACTTCCTCTTCCCTGTGTTTTCCCTATTCAACTCTATATAGAAGATCGTTCCTCACCTCAAATCATGGGGTGGTCTGCATCAACTCTGGTCTTAGCACTTCCCCATTCTGCTGGGCTAGGTGTTCCTGGAAGGCATACCAAACCCCTTTTTCCTCTGCTCTATTCCAACCTGAAGTGTTCATCCTCCCACAACTGTGCCACATCAACTTTCTGTTCTGCTTCTTCATCTGATAGAGGTATTTCAAGTTCACTGGCGAACGCTTCTTAGTATGGGCATCCCCAGATGTCGCCTTGGACCTTACTGTCTTGCACCCTCCTTTCCCTGCTCCAAGTGGTCTCCAGCTGGGGCCTTCTACCTCTGTATTCTCCTCAGAGGCTTCCCCCCTAGTGCAACTAGGGTAGCATTGTGGGGTCGCCCCTCCCAAACTGTATGCCTAGGCTACAACTGTCAAAAGCTCTGGCCAGTCACATCCCAGCATCACTGGGTACAGTAAGTGCTCAGCCACTTCGACCCACATTCGGCGTACTTTCTCTCCCACTTGCAGAGTAACCCATACTCGATCTTGTCTTAGCAATTCCCCGCTCCAACACTGAATGGTGACCTGGTCCACCACTTCGCTCTCCCCTCTTGGTAGGATATCTCTCTGCACTATCATGTGGGATGAACTGATATCTAACATAGCTTCTGTTTTCTGTCCCTCAAGCCGCACATCTATGGTAAGTGCGGGCTGTTCCTCTTTTGGTTCAGTGTAAACCCAGGCAACATACCCACAACTGCCCACGGTGGGGGCTTGGTTTGTCGGTATGTCTCTCAACATCCTCTCAATCAATGCCTGCTGTCTTTCTGCTTGTTTCTGCAGACCCTGAACCACTTGATACATGAGTTCCAATCCCATTTGTAGCCTTTTTAAACATGAGATTTGGGTCTGTCCCATCTTCTTCTTGGACCCAAGGGTTCTTTCTTTCATTCAGATCAACCATAGTCTCAGTGTACATATTACCGTGGGAAGTTTCCTGTCCAATGCACCAATGTAACAGGTCGCCCTCTCCAACGCCATCTTCCCTGTTAATCTGCACCTTACGTGGGGCACCCTTGGAGTCTGCTTTGGAGCTCTTATGTCCCACCCTCTACTCGCCTGCCACGTCTTGATGGAAATTATTGTTGATGTTCTTGCAAGCGGGAGACTGCCTATTGTATTTTGTATGTTGGGGTCTTTTGCCTACATGGGCCTGACCCCAGTATTTCTTGAGCTAGGCCGCCCCGTCCAAAACCCACCAAACAGGGTTTGACTCCAAGGCTCTAGCCTTTTCTGGTGTTGGGCCTTGTTACAATTTGGCCCCCTGGTCCTCAGGCTCTCCACAGCCCTGTGTCACATAGCGCCTCACTGGCACTCGGGCTCTCCGTGGCCCTGTCTCACTCTGCACCCTCTCTGGCAAGAGAATTGGCAGTTTGGGTGCACAGTGCCTCGCCAGGAACCAAAAGAAATGACTATAACAGCTGTAACTCAATGTATCATGACCCCATTAACCCTGCCTCCCATGAAAGGAGTACACCGATCCCAGTACCCCCTGAGGCTACCCAACTTATCCAGTGTATTATCAGTCAGCAGTTGGAGGACGGGACTATTATCCAAACCCACTCTCCATATAACAATCCCTTGTGGCCAGTGCATAAACCAAATGGAGGGTGGTGGCTGACTATTGACTTTTGAGCTTTGAATGCTAATACTGACCACTTGACAGCTGCCATCCCATCACTACCAGCCTTAACAGAAAGCATCTGGTGTTATGGGCCTGTGTGGATGGGATCCATTGATATCAAGGACGGGTTTTTTTGTTTTTTTTGGTTTTTGTTTTTGTTTTTTTTTTTTTTTGCTATTCCCATCCATGAAAGTCACTGGCCAGTATTTGTTTTCACATGGATAGGGCAGCAGTATACCTACACCGTGTTGCCCCAGGGGTGGATACACAGCCCCACCCTGGCTTACGGGGTTCTAGCTACCGTAGTTCATGAGGTCCAAGAAAAGTACCCTGATGTACGCATGTAGCAGTATATAGATGACATCATGGTGGGCAGTCAAGACAAAGAGGCTGCCACCAAGGCCTCTGAATCATTAAAAGAGAGTGCGTACCTTCAGATTCACGCTGTCTGATTGAAAAATCCAAGAAGTAGGGCTCCAGTGTGAATCTCTGGGGGGGGCACAATACCAGCTGAAGGGCTGTAGAGTGTAGTAGAGACCCCAACTGATGTGAAAGAACTACAGGCCCAATTGGGAGCACCCAGTTTTTGGCGTATGCACATTCCTGAGTTTAGCTCATCCCTTGTATAACCTATGTAAGAAGAGGACTAAATGGGAACGGGGTCCTGAGGATGAATATGCCTTACAGGCTCTTAAAGAAGCAGTAAATGTCCATGCCTCCCTAGAAGCACAACGTCCCGAAGGAGAGCTTTGGCTTCATATAGGTGTCTTGGAAGGAGGACCACACCGGAGCCTGTGGCAGGCAGAATCCTCAGAAGCAGAAGGAAAATCCCTTGGATTCTGGAGCTGAGGCTGGAGAGGGGTGGAAGCAAGGTATACTCTCTTAGAACAAATGTTGTGTGCAACAGCAGTGGCCCTGGAAGCCACAGAAGTGCTAAGGGGAGAATTACCTACAGTTATCATTACTCCAATACCTATTCTTGGAATGGCTCTGTCAGACCGCCAGCTGCCACCTGGGTGAAGAGCCCAAGACACCACGGTCCAAAAGTGGATTCATTATTTCTTCAGCCAGGTCCAACAAGTAACCCCAAAGGGACGCCCTGCATTAGTTGAAAGAGTCACAGAAAGTATGATTTAGCATTTATCCTGACTAAACAAGCTGTAGTGAACCTTCACCCATCAAAGAAGCACCCCCTTTCTCACCTGAAATGGAGACCTCAGCTGATATCTAAGTCTGGTTTACAGACAGGTCTGCTCGAGGTCATGCCTGGAGAGCAGCCACCTTGAAGATTCAAGATGGCAAGCAAGTAGTATTACAAAGCCTCAGAAAAAGCATGCTGTATGCCGGTCTCAAAGTAGTGCTCAGCGTAGCTGTGTGGGAATTAGTAGAAGGTCCACATCCTGTAAAGCCCACTTATATTTATAGCAACTCCTGGATGATAGTAGAAGGATGTACTAAATGGCTACCCCTATGGAACAAGGAAAGCTTTAAAAGACGAGGACAGGACATTTAGAGCCACAAGGAATGGGAGACCTTATGGAAGTTAGCCCAAGATGAGCTTCCTCCACACGTCTGACATGTGAGTACAGCACACGGGAATAAAGCAGGAGAAGGCCCGGAGTCAACGTGGAATAGCTGAGTTGATCAGCTAACAAGGGAAGAGGGCGCTGAAACCTTGTATTTTAAAGAAGAAAATGAAGCAGTTAGTCTAACATTGCTCAATTCCTCTTCCCACTGTACACCTGGGGAACGAGCCGCAGAATGGCTACATTGACAACATGGGCACCCTGGGAGTGATGGAACTGCCCGCCTGGCCACGTCTTGGGGCATTCATGTAACTAAAAAAGAAGCACAAGAAATGCGACTAAAACTTTGCCCAACTGTCCCATTGTCATTACGTGGGGGAAAGGTAGCGTGGCAGGTATGGCAATGTGATTTCATAAGCCCCCTCCCTCGAACTTCCCAGAAGCGACAGTATGTGTTTGTAGCTGTAGAAGTTATCACAGGAATAACATTTGCCTGTGCACAAATATCCTGAGCTACAGCCCAGGATATTTGTGCAGCACTGGAAACTCTGCTAGCTGTGTATCCACCACCCACAGAACTACAGAGCGATAATGGCTCTCACTTCCGCAATCATCTTGTGTATGACTGGATCACAAAACATGGCATGTTATGGACATCTCCCACCCCACACCATCCACAGTCTAACAGATTGGTAGAGTGAGCCAATGGCATCCTTAAATGCAATTTGCGGTTAGCTGCTGGCCTAGCTCTTAAGGACTGGGACTTGCACCTGGATTGAGCTATCAATTGGGCCAATAACCGACCCCGTCTGGGAGGTAGCCCTATGCAACAGGCCTTTGGATTGGGTGGTCCCTGCGAGCCAGCAGTAGAGCAACCTAGGGGTGGTGACCTGGGAAAGCTCCAGGCAGGAGATCGGGTGGTAGTGAAGCATCCTCAGGGAGATAAATGGGAGGGGACAGTATTGGCAAAAGGTATGCATAATACATGGTGGGGATTTAAGTCAGATTCATCTAATGGGAGCCAAGCTCCTTGTTGTCTTGTTACTACAGATTTGATCTGTCCACAAATGCAGCCATAGCCATTCCTAATTGAGCCTGCCACTGAAGACAAGTCCTGCTCTGTCACCTGTCTGAATTGACTGGCACCATGAAGTGGTGGACTGTTATAACTGTATTCTTCTTATTAATGCTTTTTTGTGTTTCCTGGGTAGGGCGTGGCTACTATCCTTCTTATTACCCAGATATTAGATATTAATGAATTTGCTCCTGAAGACCTAAAGGAGTGGCTTGACCCTGAAGAGCATTCCCTAGAAACGTGCTCAGATGACCTTCACGTGGTCCAGCCGCAGTATCCATATTGAAAGAAACCCACCACCCCGGAGCAAATGAAATCCTGGTCTCTGAGTAGAAGAAACAGGATAGTTGACTGGCAAGGTGGTAATTGTCAGTGCACTTGTGGTCCAGTTATTATCTTACATTCCCTACCTGAAGGCTGTAATGACTAACTGTGGGAGGGGAGGTAATTGTTGTAACTCTGCTCGTTTATGGGTTTGTTGTTCTATACTTCCTGAGGGAAACCCTATTGAGCTCAATGCCCCTGAGTCTGTGCCCCCAATTGTGCATTCTGCATCTGTTCAGCCTCTTGAGCCACTGCGTTTATGGGAGAATCTACCCCCTCCCATTCCTATGGCTGATGACACACTAGTGATGGTGTGAAACCCACTAGATGGAAACAGGTTGGAACAAAGTTATTACATGGTTTGTGAATCATACCTACATAGGGGTGTGGTGGAATGGTACCCACTTTAATACAACTAAAAGGAGGCTTTATCCGCAAGTCTCCATCACTTATCCCCCTTAGTTCAAATCAGTAACACCTTAATTGGATTAGGGACCCTATGGAGAGGATAGCCTCTCAGCCCACCTAACATGACCTGCGTACATGAACTATCTAACGTGTCATATGTGCGTCAGTAGGGCAACTTGTTTGTTGGGAAGGACCAGGTCTCTTGCTGTATGAAAATGGTACCACCTGGACTTCGTGCAATTTGTGTTGCTTAGGAGCTAAGAGTTGAGTTGTTGCTCTGCTGCAATTAAGTAACCATACTATTGCCCTGAAATGTCCAGAAATTTCCTCTGAGACTATACCTCTCAACTTTACGATACCCACCTCATGGGTATCAGATGTGGACGTGCCACCGTTAGACTGGAATAAGGTAAAAGATAAGCTGCAAAGCCTTGAGGCAAAAGCCTGGCAAGGAACTCAGTTGGCCCTCCTTGCTCGGGAGGGTGGGCAGATCATCAGTTTGGCTGTCAACGTGCCCGAGCCACGTAAATGATACGATGTGATTTGCACTTCTTGCATGTCACCAGGTATCACTTCAACAACATGGCTGACCTTCTTAAGCATCATAGTGCTCTGTATTGCCCTAGTGGCAACAGCTAAATGGTGTTTTAACCGTTGTTGTCGTAAATCTGTTCATACTATGCAAGTTAAATTTAAAGATCCCTCCCCATTCCCTGATGTAGCGCATGTAGCTTTAGCATCTCAACTGTAGCTATCACAGTGCTTCAGCAAGCAAGGGATGGAGTGTGACAGCTGAAAATTGTGTCTAAGGTGCTTGCTGAATGCTGTGAAAATTAGACCAAGTGTTTTTCTGTCATTTGTTCAAATATGAAGCTATATGTTGTTGTTAAGAGCCTAATGAAAGTCAAAGATTGGTGAGGCCTTGTATGTAATAAGGCCTAGTAAATTTAACAAAGCCTTGTAGAAGTAGTAGGCTCTGTGTAGATGGTGCTCTTCTCTTCCAAACAGAAGGTATAGGTGGCTAGGCATGAGTGCTGTGAGGGATCTGCAGCTGTCAGTCAATTCCCTCTATCCCCCATAAAGTCAGGCCAGGGCACAGAATATCTTATCTATATATAATGTCAGAAGAGGTAAACTAATGAACATATTTACTAATATACAACTTATCTATGCTGAGAGCTGAATCAAAAGAATATATATACGTGTGTGTGTGTGTGTGTGTGTGTGTGTGTGTGTGTGTGTGTGTGTGTGTGTGTGTCTCTTTCTCTCTATATATGTATTTAATATGTATACTACCACTCGGGGTTCCACTCAGGAACAGGTAAATTATGAATTAACGCAGACAGGCACAAATAACACATGGGTAAATAATCAATCAGTACAGGTAAGTGTGAATCGAAGGGGAACAGGTATGAAACAAGAGGGTAGCAGGGAAGAGGTTTCAGTGTGGATTTCAGGGAGCCATATGTACATGAATCAACAATTATAAATTTCACAGGAACAACAAAATATGAGGCACTGTCACAAAATTTGAGGTGCACAATACTAGCAATAAAGTGAACTTATTAAAGGATCCCAAGGTCCAGGCCCTAGAGCTCTGTCAGTGTCAAAGGAACTAATGGGGAAGCCCCGAATAGCCCTTGGGATCACTCACCCCTCCCATAGAAGAACATGTAACTCGCAGGGTTTCCCTGGCTAGGTATGGGGTATTGCCTCTCCCATGTGGGACCCTTTTCCCCTGGCACTCATGACTCTGGGGTGGGCCCAGATGAATGGTCCTCCTCAGGTTGAGATGCTTCCCCTTTTGGCTACTGGTGGCCCTGTGCACCGTCATGTACACCGAGGGCTTCTCCTTCTGCTGGTGGCCGGAGGCCTGGCCCGCCTCGTGCAAGCACAGGGGCTCAGTCCCCTTCTGGATCCTCTGTGCAGTGTTGCCTGCACCACGTTCCAGGGCCCTTCTGGCCCCATGCACTGTCATGTGCACCAAGGTTCCGGCCTCATGCCGGGGTTGCAGATCTGAGCTGCCCAGAGAAGCTCCCAGGGTCTGAGCTCTGTGCACTGCTTGTGGACAGAGTGGCTGGAGACGCAAGCTGCCTGGCACTGCTCCCAGGGTTTTGTCCTGTGTGCTGTGCTGCGCATTGAGTGCTGGAGCTGACTGCTACTCCACGCCGCCACAGGAAGTCTTCAGAAGCCCTTCAGGGGCATTCGCTCTGCTGGCAGCTCTCCCAGCCCACCTAAGCTCCGTTCTTTTCGTCATCCCCTGTCGTGTCTGCCGCGTGCTGGGCATGCTGCTCCTTTCATTCTCTCCAGAGGCTCTGGCCCCAGAGTGCTGTCAGACCTGCAAGGTGCAGGCTTCAATCAGGTCTGGGGCTTTTTGCACGTCCCCCTCCCCCGGGCAGGGGCAGGGCCAGCCACTCCCAGCAATCACCTGATTGGCGGATGTGCTCCACCATTCACAACAAAGCTCCTCTGAACCTGGACTTGCTGGGCTGTATCACTAAGTCTGCCACACAGAAAAGTAGTGAAAAGCTAGACAACCAGAGAGAATAGCCACAAGAAAAACTGGGAGAGGTGTTTTGAGTTGAGTTCTGGCTCATTTGGGCTTTGAGCTATGAGCAAAGAAGCTAATTCTTTTCATTTGATTCTACCTGCATAAGAAAAGCAGGACTTTGTAAATTATTTGTAAACAACTAGGACTGTACCAAGGATATTCCATTCCAGTATCAATTTTTCCACCTAACGCAGACAAATCATGGGATCCTAAAATGTGGCTTCCCTTTCACGTCAACAAGTAATGCTGGTATTATATTAGGATTCCAGTTTCCGACGAGGGAAACTGAGCTGGTATTCCAGTTAAACCTAGATCAGGGATGGGTAAATACTTGGGCCAGAGGGCCACATGGGGAATTTTGATGAGCTGTGTTGACCCAGCCAGTGACTTCCTCCCCCTTGCAACAAATTGCCAAAACTCCCTATGGAGCTGTGGCTGGGCGGGGAGCAGTGTTTAGGATTGGGAGGGGTGGGTGAGGCTGGGATCATGGGGTTGGGTTGCTGGGTGGTAACAGCTCCAGGCTGGGGCCTGAGGCCTGCTCCCTACATACCCATCCTTGGGGGTCCAGCTTTGATAGTACCCTAAACTTCCTTTCAGAAAAGAGATGAGTTATCCGGATCTGCTACAAACATTCAACATGTGACTTGGAGCTAGTAATTCCTCTAAGATGGCACTGGCAGGACTAAGGGCTGGAAGAGTCCCCACCTGAGCTGGAAGAGGAGCAGGAGAGACTTAAATTCTTGGCATATTCAGGTACCAAAGAGGACTCTGGTAAATGAGCAGTGGATCAATTTTTAGAAACTTGCAGGGGGTTGGATTTACAGGTCAAAGGCAGTAGAAGGAGGCCAAAGACCTAGAACTGGTATTGCATTAAAATTACCTCTCCAAGGCATGTATACAGCTTTTAGGCATCTAAAGCAATACATATGAACCTAATTCACCCTACACAGAAGCAACTATGCCACCTGGGCATCCCAATTTCTTACCTATCTCCATTTTGGCCTTCTAAGCAGGCTCAAAGGTTCAACAAAGGCACCTATTTCACTTGCATGTTATTTCAATCCTGATCTGTCCTGGAAAGCATCTAAATTCTGCATAAGCCTAAATTCTGCATTTCCATCTTTAGTTGCAGAAAAACCACAACCAGGGATGGCTTGACAAAGAAGGGACCACCCACCTTTTAGCCAAATTGCCAGGTGTATCTTAATGTTTTGTTTGCCTGTTTGACAGGCAATTTGTATTGAGTAGTGTTTTTTACTAAACTATTGGTATAAAATAATACCCTGGGTTTTTTTTTTTAACTTGTATGTTTCCTTTAAGTCCATCAAAACACATAATTTAATTAAATTTAATTTAATCTTCATAAGTGGGTTGTTTTGTATTTGTCAGAATTTCTCTAACCCCATGTTGTTCCTTATAGTATTTTTCTAATCTAAACTAAATAATATTACAGAAAGATTTGCAAATGTTGCCACCTCACTGTTCCTCCTCTTTCCAGATCAATAGCTTCCAGAGCACTGTTCCTGACCATCCTATGCATTGTTTTCTATCTCTTGGCTAGTTTAGGCCCATAGGAACATAGGACTGGAAGGGGCTTGCTGGGGCACCAAGTCCAGTAACCTGTATTTTAATGCTATCATTTACCATGAGTGGTAGCCAATAGCCACAGGGAACTATTAAAAAAACAAAACAAAACCCAGAGCACCCTATACTATGACTTAGGCAAAAGCTAGGGAGAGATGCGCACTGCTAGCATCCTGTTTTAATGCAGGAAAGTACTTTTTGCACTTCTACCTTGATAAAGTTCCATGTAGTTACTTTATATTATATCCAGTAAAGGACTTAGGTGCTTAAAGCAGGACTTGAGGATTTAGTGTCTAATTCCGAAATTGCTCTCTCAAATTCCCCAGTCGGCTGTTGCCTAAGCCTCAGGGTGATTAAAGTCACAAGACACCTCCCTGTTTGACTCTAAGCATTCTAATATTATAAAAGCCTCAGTCGGTCTGTCTTTGTCCATAATACTTTATTCACACTCTGGTTGGTTGTCTGAATCAACCAATCATAGTGCTCCAACAGCATTCTGGACCAGCGGCAGTGGTGGCGGCATGGCCGAGTGCCGCTGTTGTGCCCCAGCTCAAGTCTGGGATCGTGCCCGGTATGCAAAGGCCAATAAAGATACCAGGGGTGAAAGTACAAAGAAGGTTTATTGTTTGCAATAAAAGGTGCAAGCGGAATAATTCATTTAACAAGCACACCAGATTACTATTTCTAAGCATCTTTTATACAGGAGTTTTCAAGCATTCGCAAGCGTGCTTGTTTGATGATTGGTTATAAGTGAGTGACGCAAGAAGTTCTTTACTGAGCATGTCTCTATACCTGTGTTTTAGCCATGTATCTCATTTACATACATGTGTGTTTCATTAGCGTACTTTTTCCCCACCCAGGGGTGTGATTTTTAGTATTTTAATGAGCCCTTTAACCCAGTACTCTGTTTCGTCTTTTGTTTTCAAGCCCCCTTTATCCGAGACTGTCTCCTCCTTATCATTGCAGATGGGCATTTTTCATGTAGCATTCTCTTCTTCTTATTGTCTCCGAGTAGAGGGTTCTAGGTCCCGCCTTACACCACCATGATGCTGAGGACAGAGCAGGGGGGCAAGGATGAGCACTCCTGGTTTTCAGACTAACCTGCAAAGATTAAATTGATTCAACCTTGGGCTTTTTGACTCTGTACTTAGCCCCAGTCTATATCACCCCCCTCCACAGTGCTTCCTGCTGCTGTCTCTTGCCTGCACATAACTTCATTGCAGAAACTGAGCATCAGTGGTGAGGGTAAGCATAGGTGGCATGAGTGCTCTGGAAGGTGGAGATTTGCAGCCAGCAGCAGAGGGCCAGATTGCAAGGGCTTTACTACTGTCACATTGATTTAATAACCTACTATTCTTGCTCCACCCAAAGTTCAAAATTGACTGCCTGGAAGTGGCAGCATTACTTCTAGTCAGGCAATGTAGTCACTTGACTTCATTATAATTATAATCCACTTGATCCCTTCTAAACTCTTAATTCCACAGGTGTTAAGACTGTGTCCTCTTTTTAATGGTCTTGATGTTCCACCAATCAAGCTAGCCTTCTGCAATTCCTTGGTCTGTTAGCCGCTCCTGGTAACAAAGCTCCTATTTCATAGCCTGCAGACTGTTTTTAACTCACTCCAATCAAGTTGTACTTTTTGCTTCCATCTTAAAATGAAGAGTACAGACCTAGGCCTCTTGCCTATTAGTAAAGCTTGTAATTTATTTTTAACTGCATAAATAATGTGGTGTTTTATATGTGATGAGCAGAGATCCTGGTTTTCTCTGATTTAAAAAAAATCCCCAATTTTCAGTTAAAGAAGTAACCCCAAATCCACATTTTCTGAGATTTAAATGAAACACTACTATTACTCTAATATTATAAAAGCCTTAGTCTGTCTGTCTTTTTTTCATAATGCTTTATTTGTACTTTGATTAGCTGACGGAAACAACCAATCAGAGTGTGAATACAGCATTTGGACAGGAGTCAGTGGTGTGCTGGAGTGCCGCTGTGATGGTGGGGACATGGGATGGAGCGGGTGGGGGACGAGGCCCATGTGGCTGGCCTCACTCCCACTGCTCTGCTCCCTAGAGGCGGTGGCAATGGAGTGGGTGGAACGGGAGGGCGCGGCCAGCCCCCTCCTCCCCCCTTGCTCTTTGGAGGTGGTGGCGGCAGCACAGGGGAGAGCAGGGTCAGGACGCTGTGGGGGGCGGGGCCGAGGGCAGCACTGGCCTTGTGCCCCCCTGCTCCCTATAGATGGGCCCCCTCTTCCATATTTGCCCAGCACTGCTGGCCCTCCTCTTTGTGCCAAGCTGCTCCCTCCTGATACAGGGGAGGAGGAGCAGTGGGCCCAGGCTGATGCGAGGGCAGCAAGGGGGAGAGGAGGAGCAGGCCCAAGTTGCGGGGGGGAGAAGCTGGCCTGCTGAGGTGGTGGGGGCTGGGGAGTACCACACCTGGGCCAATGCGGGGTGGTAGGGGGATAGGAGGAGTGGGCTCGGCCCTGAAATGGCGGCAGGGGAGGGGGGGGGGGCGCCTGGCCCAGCCTGCAAACGGAGGGTTGTGGGGAGCGGCCTGGCTCTGAAACAGTGGCGAACAAGGTGTGTGGGGGGCGGATTGGGCCCAGCCTGGCCCTAAAATGAATGGTATGGGGGGGGGCACTCTAGGCCTAGCCGAGCCCCAAAATGGTGGCAGGACGGGCGGACCCGGCTCTGCAACAGCGGCGGGGGGGGGGGGGGGGGGCCGGGCCGGGCCCCTGCAACAGCGGCGGGGAGGTTGGGGGGAGCCCGGCCTGGACCCGTGGTGGAGTGGGGGAAAGGGGGAGCTGGCCTAGCCCCAAAGGTAGGGCAGAGATGGAGGCCTGTGTTCAGCCTCTGTCTCTGCCCACACCTTCCACATATCACAGAAAAATGTGGATTTGGGGTTACTTTTTAAACTGCAAATTGGGGATTATTTTTTAATCCGAGAAAACCAGGATCCCTGGTGACGAGGCATCTCCCCATCTGCACCCCTGCTGCGGGGGAGCTGGCCTAGCCCCAAAGGTAGGGCAGAGATGGAGGCCTGTGTTCAGCCTCTGTCTCTGCCCACACCTTCCACATATCACAGAAAAATGTGGATTTGGGGTTACTTTTTAAACTGCAAATTGGGGATTATTTTTTAATCCGAGAAAACCAGGATCCCTGGTGACGAGGCATCTCCCCATCTGCACCCCTGCTGCCAAGGGCCCAGCTTTGAAGCGCTAGGTTGTGACGTGCCATTCTGGGAGGTGTTCCCGCACCCCGCTTGAGATCTAGCTGTTCAACCAGGTCAGTCCGGAGCAGAGGAGAGGGAGTGGGGATTTGATACCTAAAGGGCAATTACAGAGGGTGGAAACGGACTTTCCTCTGTGGCTGTAGCGGACAGGAGTAGCTTTAAGGAAAACAAGCGACGAGTTTGTTATTTATTCTCAGCCCCGGGCGAGGCAGGGAGCGAGGCCACGCCCCCAGCGCGCGCGGAGGAGAGCCGTGCAGGGCAAGGAGTCGCGCTCCAGGTCAACGCTGCGCTTGCGCGGCCTGGAGGGCGAGACCACGCTCGGAATAATGAGGGGGCACGGGCCCCTGCAGCAGGGAGTGGACCAGCAGGGAGGAGAGAAGAGTCGCCAAATTCAAACGCGGTGGGTCGCGCGCTCGCTTCTCTCAGCGGCTCCGGAGCGGCCCACGGTGAGTGCGGCCCGGCCGGAGGGCCCGCGGGCAAGGTGGGCTCCCGCCTCGCGCGGATGGGGGCTGAGCTGGGCGCAGCCGTGTCTGCCCCGCGGGGCCGCCGGTCTCGGAGGGCGGGAGCGGTCCTAGACCTCTCTCAAGGCGCGGCCCTGATCCGGCAGTTGGGACGTTTGGGGCGAGCCGGCTCGGCTCGGGTGTTGCCACTGCTGATGGCAGCTGGGCGTCCTCTTCCCCAAGCCCGGCCTTGAGTCTCTGGGCCCCGGAGCTGCGCGCTGGGCGGGGGGAGGGAAGCGCACTCCCACTCCTCCCTGCCTCCACCTTGCGCAGGATGCCGGTTGAGTGACTGCTTGATCTGCAGAGTACTTAAAAATTCGTACTCATTTTTGCTTATATGGTTAGTATTGTTGAAATCAATTAGACTATTTCTGGGGACAACATAATGCAAGTGCTGTGCAGGCTTAGACTGAAGTCAGTTTCCTCTGTAGTTTGTGTGGGCTTGTGGTCCTCAGGCTTGAGGCAGTCGTGATACTAAAGATATCCCTCAGAAAATGCCGGCTCTTAATTTTCATGCACTTTCATTCCTGTGCCTGTGTACAGTTCCTCTTCCAACTCCATTTCACTGATGGCTTATAAGTACTGCAGTTTAACATCTTTGGTCCCTATAGAGCCATGCTTCTCAAAGTATGGTCTGTGGGCCAAATGCAGCCTGCAAGCCCCTTTCATGAAGCCTGTGGCCCAGCAGTACTCTTTAGAAGTTAAACTCATGATAAAAACATCTACCTTGTTTCACTTATACGCTCCCTGCACATGTCATAATACTGTATCTGAGTTTTTAGTCAGGCTCGTCACATCAAGGACTGACCATTTTGAAATGGCTCTTCAGGGACAAAATGTTGGGAACTCCTGTTTGCTTGTAGCCAGCAATAACCTTGGTAGCAGGCTTCCAAATAGTTTGGGATGAGGGTTGGGTGTGGCAGGCTTACCCAAGCATGTTCATGCATCTGAGCTTAAGAGGCATTCCCAGAGTTGGTAAGTAGTCAGACTCTATATCTGTTGGTCATGGAGAAGAGTGCTAGTAGTTGGCCATGTAGTTGACCAAAAAAAAGTTTTAGGAGAAATACAGTGAAGCCTACATTTGTTCCAGAACAGTACGATAGTGTTGTGCTTTTATTAGGAAGCAAAAGATTAGTCACAAAGGAATACAATATGCAGCAGGTTTATGATACAAGTCCTAGTTCTCAAAGGTTTGTTGGTGATGGCCAAAAGAAACTAGAGCTGATGTGAAAGGCCTTGTAAAACTGTCAGTTTTAAAAATATTGTCCAAGGCAGCAAAGCTTCTGCATTGATCAGCTCTGTTGTAGCTCATGACATGGCCAAGGAGGGTAAACATTTTGCTGATAGTAAACATGCAATCTTTGAAGAACTGAAAGATCTAGATATGTTGCTGTTGGTCCTTCGAATTTGAAGATGACCATGACATCACTGGCTGGTTTGGTTTCTGTGAGCATGTGAGTGGCTGATCAGGTCAACTTGTGCTTTGAACCGTCTGTAGCGCACTGAGCAAGAGATGCCATTTTGGGGTCTTTGATCAACTGCAGACGTGCTGCTCCTGTGAGATTTACTGTGTTTGCACTTCTACTCTGCATCAGCAGCTCTCCTCCACTCGTAGACTGTAGCTCTAGTATGAATGAGGCTTCACCAAATGGAACAATCTTGAGTGAGATCTTCCCAAGACTTTAGGTGAATGTGGAAATGTTTTGGGGTGATTTCACGGAGTCCTTGAAACATTTCTTCTGGCCTCCCTGAGAGTGCTTTTCCTCCTTTAGCTCACTGTAGAAGATCTTCTTGGGCAATTGGCCATCTGACATCCTGCTGGCATGGCCTGCCCATCTCATCTGTGACTTTCATCAACAGTGTGGATGCTTGGAATGCCTGCCTGCGTGAGATCCTCGGTGTCTGGGACCTTGTCTTGCCATCTTATCTTCATTAGTCTTCTCATACAGACCATGAGAAAGTGGTTCAGCTTCATAGTGGGCACATCTATACATGCCCCTGACTGCGCATCTAGTACAGCAAGTACTAAATGACTGCACAGTATCTACTGACACAGCGTCGTCCTGGTGGTGCATGATTATTTTGAGATGCTACATGTGCTATGGTGATGTAGCATCTCATGTAAACGCGCCCAGCATAGTGTCTGTACACCGTCCAAGTTTTGCATACATACGTGAAGATTGGCAACACCTGTCAAGTGTTGATTAAATACATCAGGATTAGCTATGTAGACCTTCAGATTTATTTGTTGACTGATTGATGCCTCTGCACTCCCACGTATTTGTACATTGTTTGCCGAAGGTCACACTTGCTTTGGCAATTCTGGCATTGGTTTCATCAATGTGAACTGCATGTGACAGTGCACTGCCGAGATAGGTGAACTTGTCCACAGCCTGGAGCGTTTGGTCCTTCACTGTGATGGCAGGCTCTATGTAAAGTTTTCCTGGTGCATCACTTCAGTCTTAGTGTTGATTGTGAGACCAAAATTGTCACAAGCTGAGGAGAAATGGCCCATACTCAGCTGCGTGTCAGACTCGCATCTGGGGAACAGCCATCAGCAAATGGAAGATCACGAGCAGTCACTTCTTATTATAATTGAGTTTTCGTCTGTAATCTCCTTAAATTGAGGACCTTGCCATTGTTCTGTATCTGATGTCAATCCCAGTGTCACAGTCACAAAAGGCATCTGTAAGTATGGCAGAGAACATCCTACTGAAGAGGGTTGCCCCCCCCGACTCCACTGGTGACTGGGAATGGTTCATATGATTTGCCTATTATCTGAAGTCATATCTCTTGCTGATTCCCCAACTCTGACTGAGACTGGAAGCAATTAACCTGCTGTCAAATGGTAAAGCACTTGAAGCAGCTGCTGTACCAGCAGAGATCTACAAGGCTGGAGGCTTGCACATTGCTCTGAAACTGACTGAATTCTTCCAGTCAACGTGGACTCAAGGAGTACAAGGGATGCACCCATTGTCCAATTGTACAAGCAGAAAGGCAAAAGACAATCCTGTGAGAACTATCTGGGCATCTCCTTGCTGTCAATAGCTGGTAAAATCCTCGCCAGAATTCTGCTGAATCTTCTGCAACATGTGGATCAAGTCTGTGTGGCAGACTTAGTGATACAGCCCAGCAAGTCCAGGTTCAGAGGAGCTTTGTTGCCAGGAGCCTGATTATCACAATCCTGGGCTCCCCCTGCACCAGCCAGTAGCAAGCTCCCATAGCTGACAAGGCTTGTAGCTGGGGCAGCATCCTGTAAGTTACATCTGTGAGCTGTCATCTGTGGGGCTTACAGCTGTTGCAGTGCGTGATACACCCCTGCAGCTGGGAACTCCATCAGCTGGTGGGGCTCCCAGTGACAAGGGAGTACCTGGCCACATGTTCGATTAATGGGGTGATAAGAATGAGTTACAAAGTTATTACACTTTTTTGATGGAATAACTTTGTGGCTTATTCCTTGTTTATCATATTATTAATTTATTGAACCTGTGGCTGGGTCACAACTTAAGTCGTGATTAACCAGGTAATCACATCTTACATGTAATGTGTAGATGGGGCCCTAGGTTATACACCTCTTCTCCCTGGATATAGGATAGATGGGGCTGGTCCATTATAATTTGCCAAGCTTCTGTGGTAAAAATCTGAAAACAGGCATGTGGCCACATGTTCATTATGTCCAATATATCTATTTTAAATAGCTGCTTTGCTAATAAACTGGCACGTGTGAATGATTCTGTTGCATCTTTGAATCTGGAGTAGGTGCCTCTGAGAATATATAGCTCTATTTTGCTTAAAATGGAGATGCCAGGGAAAGGTTAAACCTGTCCTTGCTCATCAAGAATACTTATCTCTTACATAAGGTAGTAAACGCTAAAACAGCAAAAGCCTCTTAATAATAACCTTGTAAAACATCCTCATCCTACAGTTAGAGTAGAGTAACACATTTTATTTCTTTTAAAAGCAAAACTTTAGATGTTGAACTCTGACCTCTCTCTTGGCTCTTGTATAGACTGAGGAAGAGATTTGTGGAAGATGATATTTATTCTTTCTCCCTGCCCCACTCCTGCCTCCTCCCAGTCTTGACGCATATCCCCTTATCTCTTCGTTAGCCTTTTATTTCTAATTTATTGTGCTGTGATCAAGTCTTACTTTCAGTGTTAGGCTGCATCCTTTCATGGTGACTTCAGCCACATAAACCAGTGGTCAGCAACCTGGGGCTCATGATCAATTGGTTGATCCCAGAGCATCTTTAGGTTGATCCTGGGCTGCGAATAGTTGGGTGTGCGCGCATCCAGCTGCTGGGCTGGTGCAGCTCAGTGTAGCAGCAGACTCAGTATGGGAAGATCTGCTCATTCAGGAGCATGGTGGGTTGGGGGGGGGGGGCGCTCCTGCCGCGCCCCCTGCCGCGGGGCACAGCCCAGTGGAAGGGTGGGGGGGAGACCTGTGCCACCTCTCCATGCTCAGGTTGGAGGCAATTGGTGCTGTGCACTGCCTGCTGTACCCCGAGCACAGGGTTGGGGGAGTGGTAGGGGCCCCTGGGGCCTCCACTGGGCTGTGCCCAGTGGCGGGAGCCCCCCTACCCCCACACCATTGGGACAACCAGGGGTGCAGAAGGGTTGAGTGGCCCCTTGGGTGCACGTGGGATCTGGTGTGGGATCTGGTTTGCGATCATAGCTGCGTGCATGCCCTTCCTCCTTTGCTGCAGCCACCCAGAGCCCACAGCCCAGATTCTCTGCGGCCCTACCCATTTCCCCTGCCACCTAGTGTTATACTGTTATTTCTACACTATTTTGGCTGAGCCTCTCCCCCTTGCCCGCCCAGCGATGGGACATGTCTCACTTTGGGGGGGGGCAGAGAGCACGATAGATCCTGGGGTGCCCTTAACTTTCAGAAATTGATCTTTACCATAAAAAGGTTGGAGGCCACTGCCATAAACCAACAAGGAATTAACAGAGTTTATGCAACTTGGGCCCCTGCTACACATTGCATAATATTAGGGGTGCACTGATAGAGATTTTCTTCACTGACTCAGATAGCCAATTATTCATTAGGCATGTTGCCTGATACTGATCCAATAACCGGAGCATAGTCGGAGAGTATTAAAATATGTCAACTGTTTAGGAAATAGTACCAAATGACTATTTATAGATACTGTTGATGCAATAAAAATAGCTATTAATTTTAAAAGCATTATAAAAATCAAAACAAGTATTTAAATAATAAGTATCTAGGGTGGCATCTACAGAACAAAGGAGTGGAGGTTGACTTTTTCTACAGGTGGCTTAGCTAACACTGGTGAAAGAACTCTGCTCATAGGAGTTGCATTCCACTAAGGTGCTCACAGTATAGCAGTATTGGCAGCCTCTCTTGATGGGCTGAACTGAAGTAGATATGGATATATAACTCACTTGCAAAACTAATATTAGGAGGAAAGATGTAAAGCTTTCCTAAGTAGCCTCCAGTTAAACTTTTGAGGGCAGTAGAGCTTTGCAGTAGTAATATTGCCTTTTATTTTTGTGTCTACAGATGGAGGAAGAGGATTTAAGTGAAGGGGGACCGACAATCGCCTCAATCATGAACAGAGTCAGAGACCTGAAAAGTAAATACAAAAACGAAGACAATGTCACTGATGAATTCAATTTCACCAAAGTGTCAGTTGATTCAACAGGTATGTAACTTTGTCTTTCTGTTGTCATTTTGCTGTTCATGCTGCAGCAATTAATTGGAGAGAGCTCTTACGTAAAAAGCTCAAGTTCTTACAGTTCTTTAGACTAAAGACTGAAAGGCATGCTGAAGACAAATGTCAAATTTCAGCTTTGTTTGTTAATGCTACCCAGAGTCGCTTCTTCAGAAGCTGTATCCTAAACTAGTTTTATATTTTAAACTAATCTTACACATTTGTCAATATGTGCAAATGGTTTATATCTGTTGCAAATGCCATATTGTCATATATCTGACTCTAAAGTATCTTGTTTTCTTTTCTCCCCCATCCCGAAGACTGGCTGAGTTTCTTGCTTAAGTTGGAAAAGAAGGGCATCCCACAGGCTGATGTGGGCTTATTGAATAGATTAATTGGTCGTTACAGTCAAGCGGTTGCTGCACTACCTGCAGAAAAATATAGTCAAAATAAGAGCTATGCTCGTATCCTAGTGAGATTTGCTGAGCTGAAAGCGTAAGTATTAATCAACAATTTCCAGTGTTAAAACCCTAGAAACATAGTTCTGAAATTTAAAAGCAAGGATAAAAGCTTTAAAAAGGGACCTTTTACCTCGAGATATGTAATAGCATAAATGTCCATGTGAAAACTTTTCGAGTAGAGGGCAAAAAAATATTAGAAAAATGCTACTTGAGTAGCCAATGATTGAAGTAAGCCTGGCTGACTTCATTGACTTAATACACCCTAGTGTAAAGTATAAACATTCCAATTATTACGATTGGAGTTTGCTTTTAATATAGGGGAATATTTCCCCATGTTGTTCTTATTTTCCATTTATTAAAACATCTGCAAAAAGGTGACTGGGAATTGTTTGAGACATAGACTGGAAATAACCTAAGGGGCACCTGGAACAACCAAATTCTGAGTTTATCTTTGTGCCATGCTTGTAACTCTTACCTCTTTTGTTTTTGCCATTCCAATGTGGAAACAAGTTGTTTACCATAAGAAAGGGGAACTATGCCCTCTGCCTCCCAAAAGCTAGTTGCCCAATTGATCAAAACGGATAGATAGCTATTATCTTCTTGATTGATGTTCCACTCTTGTTTCACTAAGAGTAAGAATGCTTCTTGTTCAGTTTCCTTTTTTCTGGTTGCTTTCTGAATGTTGAAAGTACTATTTCTCTTTGCTGCCCCATATCCAACCCCTTCTCCTTAGAGGGTGTGGGGGGAAGCTCTTTCAATTTTAAATTATTTCCACACTTTCAGCCATTTATAAGCTACCTACTTCAAGGAAGCAAACTGACAAACAGGACCTCACCAGGACAGAATTGGAATCTTCATTAGCCATCAGGTTCCTTATTTAATAGTGCTAGCCTTCCTTTTACTGAATGTACAAGATAAATATTTTTGTAATTACTAGGTTTAGAAATTTCTGACACTAATAGCTCTACTATTTAAATGTGACCTTTTAATGGCACTGTGTTTTTCTTGTTAAAGCAAGTTTCCACTGTAGTTTAAAGTGTGTATATGTAGAGATAGAAGCCATTCTGGGAAAATTGAGATACTCCATTTGAAATATAGCTGGAGAAAGCACTAACCATGTTCAACTTCCAGTAGTAAGGTGGACAGCTATGACAATTCGTGTCTTCAAACAACAGCACCAATGCTGCTGTTAAGATATAAATTGAACAGAACCATAGGAGAACAGAAAGGAGCCCAAAAGGGAGACAAGTAGGTCGAAATGGAAAATAATTCAGTTGCATGTATATAAAAGCAAGGAGTATGGGCAGCAAACACTATAAAGTGGAGGTCATAGCCTGTGAAGAAAATAATGGTGTGATTTGGCGTTACAATGACTTGGTGAGACAGCTCATAAGTTTGGAACATCAATTCTGAGGGTATACTGCGTGAGTTGGTACAGAAGCATTGGGTGGTAGCTAGGGGTGCGCTAATAGAGATTTTTGGGGCAGATACTAATAGTTGATTTTTTAAGGAGGTATATTGGCCGATGCCAGCCTGGCAGCTTGGAGAGGTGTGTGTTGCTGGCAAGTCTGGTGTGGGGGAAGGGGTGTGGGGTGGGGACAGATCAAGATGCCTGTGGTGAGGGAAGAGTGGGCCTGGGGCAAGCGCTGCCCAGCTGGAGTGGGGCAGGCAAGGTATGAAGCCCTGGCTCATATGGTGGGGGCAGCTCCCACCGCTTGGCCCGCGGCTTGTCTGCCACTCGCCTGCTCATCCAGTGGCTCCCCGCCGCTGCTACCTCTGCTTGGCCAGGAGGGCATGGGGGAGGGGGCATGTGTTCCTGGACCTGCACGGGGTGGGGTGGGGTGTGGTGTGCCAGGCTGGCTGCAGCTGCGGGCTCGGGCTGTGTGGGACCCTTCCCAGCCCAGTCTGCCTTGCCCCGCGCAGATATTGGGGTACATGCCCTCCCATCCCAGATGAGTGGTGGCGGGAGCCACCAGACATGCAGGCAAATACTGCCAGTGGTTCTTAGATGAACAGTGGGCGCCGCCCCCCCCCGGCATGGATGAGCCACAGCCATGTCTTGCGCCCACTTCACCCCGGCTGGGAAGCCCTTGCCCCACCCCCACTCCTCTATCCACAGGGGCCTAAATCCCCTTCCCCCCTCCTCTTCCACCACACCAGATTTAGCAGCTGCATGCAGCTCTCCAAGCTGCTGGGCTGTGCTCCTCGCTGCCTGCTCTGCGGCTGTGTGCGTGCATGGGCTGTTCTTATCAGCCTGATATGGCCGGTTTCTGATACGGACATTTTTCTTTATATCGGTGCCGATCTGATATTGGACTGATGTATCGGTACACCTCTAGGGGTGGCTGCAGCTACTGCTGGGGATTTTTGACTAGCATGTGCTGATGCTTCTGCTGGCTATATAAAAAGCAAAGCAAAACAAAACCAACCCCTGCTCCACGGAGGTTTCTGGTTAGAACATCTTGCTCCTCTGCTTAAGGCCTCACTGATTCCCGCACTTGAGATCAAAAAGTAACTTTACCCTAGTCAGATTCCTTATGGACTGTAGCGGGGGGAGGGGAGGTAGAGATGGTCCCTTTCTTTGCATTTCTTAAGTGTAATTTTAACAATTACTCTGTTTTCACGGCAGCGGTAGGATGTGGATTGTGCCCTCCATCCTCCTGATCTCTCCCCCCTGTAGCAAGTTAGGGTATCCTTAGTGTTTTGAGTCATTGTGTCTGACAGTTATATGAGAGGGTTGTTTGTGTAGTTTTAAGAACTAGTTCTCCAGTTAGTTCTCCAGTTAGTTCTCCAGTTAGTTCTCCAGTTAGTTCTCCAGTTAGTTCTCCAGTTAGGCTCGGAAGCGGCGAGAGATGCGCGGGTGAAAGCTTGCTGCGCGCCCGCTCCCCCGAAGCCCCCCAAAACCCTCCAGCAGCCGCGGAGCCCCCCGCCGACCCCCAGCACAGCCGGGGTAAGCGGGGCCCGTGGAGAGAGGGGACTAACCCCTTAGTGAGTGGGAGGAGGTGGCTGAGTGGAGCCGGGCCAGGTCAAGCCCCGCCCAGGCCCCTACTTCGCCCAGCCCCCCAGGGAGCCTCGCAAACAGGCTGCGCAAACAGTCACGCTTCTCTGCCGGTGCGTGAGTTAGTGCGGAGTTCGCACGGGAGGGCCCCGGACCCTGCCAGAGCGCCCCAGCCGTAGCCAGCCTACCAGAGGCATGACATGGATGGGCACGCACCGCACCCCGAGGGTCTCCTCGGGCATTGTGGCCCCCCCCCCTCTGGCACCTCAGAGACGGCCACCCAGACGGAGCCCCTGGTTCCGGGCTCCACGCAGACAGAGCCCCTGGCTCTTGGCTGCGGGGGCTGC
>NW_005842738.1:246553-253942 GCF_000455745.1 Alligator sinensis
TTAACACTGAAAAATGCAAGGTTCTCCACCTCAGGAGGAAAAACCTGGAGCATCCTTAGGTTTGGCAGTGCTACGCTGGCTTGCACTACAGAAGATAGAGACTTGGGGGTCATGATTGACCACAAGATGAACATGACCCTGCAATGCGATACTGCAGCTAGTAAAGCGACCAAAACGCTGGCTTGCATCCATAGATGCTTCTCAAGCAAATCCCGGGACGTCATTCTCCCCCTGTACTCGGCCTTAGTGAGGCCGCAGCTGGAGTACTGCATCCAGTTTTGGGCTCCACAATTCAAAAAGGATGTGGAGAAGCTTGAGAGAGTCCAGAGAAGAGCCACGCGCATGATCAGAGGTCAGGGAAGCAGACCCTACAATGACAGGCTGAGAGCCCTGGGGCTCTTTAGCCTGAAAAAGCGCAGGCTCAGGGGTGATCTGATGGCCACCTACAAGTTTATCAGGGGTGACCACCAGCATCTGGGGGAACGTTTGTTCACCAGAGCGCCCCGAGGGATGACGAGGTCGAATGGTCACAAACTACTTCAAGATCGTTTCAGGCTGGACATAAGGAAGAACTTCTTTACTGTCCGAGCCCCCAAGGTCTGGAACAGCCTGCCACCGGAGGTGGTTCAAGCGCCTTCATTGAACACCTTCAAGATGAAACTGGATGCTTATCTTGCTGGGATCCTATGACCCCAGCTGACTTCCTGCCCTTTGGGCGGGGGGCTGGACTCGATGATCTTCCGAGGTCCCTTCCAGCCCTGATGTCTATGAAATCTAGTGTAGAATGGCTTGGGTGGAGATGATCCTGCCTTGGGCGAGGGATTGAACTAGATAATCTCCTGAGGTCCCTTGCAGTCCTGCTTTTTCTATAACTGTCTTTTTGGTAACGTTTCGTATTCCTTCAAAATATGTGACTGTATGGGGCAGGTAGTTGGAATGCCTGTCAATTTTAGGAGCTAAGAATTATAGTCTTTATTTCTTTCCTGGTTTTTCTGCATCTTTATTTCCTGCTTTTCCTGAGCAGCATAGTTGGCTTTCTCCTTGTGCTTCTGTCTCGTGTCCTTCCTTGGGTTGTCACCTGCAGATAGGATGTTCTGGTAGTCTTAATATGCTCAGTTTGTGTTTTTCTTTTTTTTTCTGATGGCGACAGATAAAATGTTTGGCTTCCATCTCCCTCTAAATAGCTACAGGGTGGATATTCTGTAGATTACGGAAAATGTACAAATAAATTACAGGAAGATGCCATTTAAAAGCCACTTTGTAGATAGTGGTCAGTCGACACCATATCCCTGTGGAGATGTTCCTGATGACTCTGGCCCATAGATTGTCTTTAGAGCATCATAGAAGTTCTTTATATCATTCTTGTCTGCGTAAGACTGAATCTCATCTGTCTTGTTCAGCCATGAATTTTGCATCTCTCTGAGTTTGCGTTGGACAATCATTTTGATGTTGTTGAAAGCTGCCTAAAATGTTGATGTGCTGTCTCCTAAGTAGGCCTTATGGAGCCAATGTTTCTTATTCAGTAGTCTCCCTATGTCACTATCATTTTCATTGAACCAATCTTGATATTTATGTGGTGGGACCAAGGGTATTGGATGCAGCCGAGTACATGGACTCTGAAGGATGCCCAGTTTCCTTTATGTTATTGGAGTTTACATCAATTGTTACTAGTTGGCTGCACAGTTCTTCAACAAATGCCTGTTTCACATTCTTCTATTTCAATTTGGAGATATTGAACTTTTTGGGTGCTTTTTTTCCCTTGTGGACATCTACTAAGATGTATCTGGATATTCAGCTTGGAGACTGAGCCTGTGGTCAGTACAGCATTCTGCACTTCTCATGGCCTTTGTCACTATGACATCCTGTCTGTCTCTTCTGACAATGATGTAATCAGTGAGATGCCAATGCTTGGAACACGGGTGCATCCAAGACGTCTTGTTGTGGTTTGGGGCAGGCAGAAGAATGTATTGGTGATGATATCAAGTTCAACACAGTTTCTCAGCAAGAGGAGCCCGCTGCTGTTGCATTTCCCAAGACCATTTTTCTGATGATGCCTGGCCATGCCTGGTGATCTGTGCCAGCTCTGGCATTAAAGTCACCAAAGATGATGAGCTTGTCTGCCTTTGGCACTTCTACAATTTAAGGACTCCATGTCTTCATAAAATTTGTCATTAATCACATCTTGGTTATTCATGGTAGGAACATAGGCACTGTACATAGTTGTACATCTTTGCCCAGACAGTGGGGAATCTCATTAGCATAAGTCTGTAATCCACTCCCTTTGGGTGATTTGTAGGCTTGCTGATTAGCTGTTTTGATGGCAAACCCAACACCAGCTTCACAGTGCTCTTTACTAAGGTGTCAAGGTGTAGCCAGCTTCTTTTTTAATGAGTTGTCTTTCTTCAGCTAGGTTAGTTTCACTTGGGGCCGCTATCTGAATGTTGAATCTGGCCAGTTCTCTACCAACTAGAGCTATTCTTCTCTCTGGCCTATCTGCTGTTCGTACAGTCCATTAGTCTGTTCACATTCCAAGCACCAATGGTGAGTGGTGTCAGCTTTGTCTTTTTTGTCTTGGTGTGATATTTCCCCCCCCCAAAATGCTATAGTGGGATCCCCATCAGCCGTGCTATGCCGACCAGGGTTAAGGTGAAGCAAACAATGTTTAGGGAACCTTTTCTAGCCCCTTCCTTATGCTACAGAGGTGAACGGTGTGATCCTAAATAGGGCTACTCAGTCACCCAGGGGACTGCTGAATACCACTGCTGCTTCAGTCCAGTGAAAAGCAACCCCCTGCCCGAGCTGCCTGTGTAGAAGGTTGCAGCTATAGCTTTCATTGTATCCACATTGCTACAGAACTTGAGTGAATCTATGGGGGGTATAGATGATATTGTGACATGCATGTGAGTTTGATTTGAAGACTCTGAAAGATCGCAATTCCATTTTTTCCTTTAGTGGTTTATTTCATAGGTTAACTACAGGCATTCCGCAACTTGCAACGTTTTATACTTACAATGTTTATGACGTCAGTTTCAATTTTAAAATGCTTGATGCCATGCCAGCAAACAAGTTGGCTGAGTCTCCCATCTCTCTGGAGAACATCTGACCAAACTTCCTTGGACTTTTTCTTTAAGAAAGCAGGCCAGACTCCTGAGAAGACTTCAGCCAAGAACCCTTCAAAAAGTCCAGCAAAGTCACCTCAAAGAAGTCCTTCCAAATCAATATGATTGCTACTTACAATATAAGTACATTAATGTAGCTATATTACTCATCTATAATTATTCGACTACAAAATTCTGGGGTATTTTTGGTGAAAATAGGGTATTGGGCCTTGGTTCAGGAACCAATCCCAGATTTATAACATTGTTCCATAGGAACAATTCGGTTCCACGTTACGACGTTTCAACTCAAGACATGGTTTTCAGGAACCAATTGTCGTAAGTCTGAGGACTGCCTGTACGATGTTAACATTTTGTGCCTTGTCTGACTTTAGGTTTCAGCTGCTGGGTGTTTTGCTTTCCTTTTCTTTGCTAGATTAGAGTATCTAGCATCAGGTGTGTTTTTCCTATCAAGTCATTTAAGCTGTGGACTAGCCTAACTTTCAAGTACTCTGAAAGGAGAGGTGGAGTTCCTGCTTAGGAGTGTACCTAAGCAATTCTGTGAGAACTATTCTGTCTACCTGTTCCTATGGAGAGGGATGCAGGGAATGAGCTAAGTTGCTCTACTTTAACTGTAAGCAGGTTGGGCAACCTTAGCTTCATCTCTCCTCTACTCGCCTGCCACAACTTGGATTAGAAAGAAAAGGAAAGGGATCTGATCTTTTGATGTTCGGGATCAATAAATGCCACCCAGGTGTTATGTGCTTATGGTGTTAGTTTATTTTCCAAAATAAAAAGGTACAGTAACAGTAGTCTCGCCAATTACTTAATTGGCGAGGGAAGCCCGAGCTGCAGATGAGGAAACTCTGCGCTGGATACCTTAAAAATACTTCCTAATTAGTAGTTTCTGCCACCAATTGCCTCATTAGCGGGGCGCGTTCTCTGCATCTCTCTTCGTGTGTGCCATGTGCCGGGAGTGACCCCCTGCTGCTCCCTCACTGTCTGTCTTGTTGTTTTTGGCGTTGTCATTGTCCTGATGGGATCAGGAGCTTGGATTAGCTCCTATCACCTGCGTATTGTCTGAGAGACACCATCTATTTCCCATGGCTCCTGACAGAGCTGCCTCCCGATGCCTCAGTACTTCCCCGCACTCACCAGTGCAACTGCTATTCTTGGAGAAGTAATCTGCCTTGTGTCTGACCTGTCATATCTTCTGAAGTCCCGTGCTCACCATGTCCTTCTAGATTGCAGGTCATATTCCTCATTTTCTCTCTCTCCGGCGTCTCAGTAACCCCTTTGTCCATCCTCTTGTGCCCGAAGGCAACAAGTAAATGTCCCGCTGCCGGCTTTATGCAGGTTTTGGTGGGCTAATCGTGTCTTGGGTGATCTTGTCTTGGATGTGTAATGCACCCTGCCAGGTGGAGGAAATTGTCAGGTCAATCCTGCCTGACTTTGCCTTAGTAACAGGGCTCCTGCCTGCATCCCTGTTACATTAACCCTTAACAAAACAGGGCAAAAGTTAATGTGGCTTTGTTTCATTTGCATTGTTAAAGAAGCATGCAAACTTATACAGGCAGTTCTCGACTTATGACTGTTCAGGTTATGACAAATGGCACTTATGACCTTTGTAAATTATGACACTGTTTTGGGTATCTGACGGGGTTTTGACTTTACAACACTGGACACAGCTGCCTCCAGCTGGTAGGTCTGTTGTGGAGGGGCAGATCAACACCTCTGCAGTGAGGGAGGTATTGGGGCTGGGGCTGGGACAGCGACTGCCCACTGGGCGGAGGGGGTCTCGCCACTGTGCACCGCCGGTCCAGGAGGGCATGGGGCCAGAGCTGCACTGGGCTCCAATCTGGGCCAGCGGCAGATGGAGCTGGGAGTGGAGGCTATGCCAATCCCCCGCTTATAACGTTGTAACTTGGAACTGGTTTTCCCATAGGAACAATGTTTTGACTTAAGACACAGGAACCGACTGGATTGCAAGTCTGAGGACTACCTGTATGCTGCTTTTTAAGTGATACTGTTATTGGTTCTATTGATAGTAGAATAGTCGCAATGAAAGCTAGTTTCTTAGTCAATGGTATGACCTATTGAGATACAGAAAAAAAAAATCTTTAGTGTTTAGCCCTCAAGGTTGTAGCTCTTGTATGTGCCTCAGTTTTTTGTTTTGCTTTGTTTTTCCAAACATCCTTTTTATAAGAGGGATACAGCTGTTGTTTTACTTCTGTCTGTGGCATTAGAACAGTAAAATAACTTCCCTCCTTCTCTTAGCCACAGTGTTCCTTGTTCTTAAAGTACGTTTAGTTGCTTGTACAATATGACCATTAAAGCCTTTTCAGGGTGACTGCTTCCCAGATTCAGTCCCTTTTTCTGACTGCTTTGTCCTCACCATTGCTACTTTATTTGTCATTAACAGTGATCTTATGTTTGTTTCTAGAAAACTGAAAAATATTAAATCAGGCCTAAATTTAATCCCTGTAGAACTACACCCTTTAATAATGATTTGACATTGTCAAATGATCCTTTTTAGGTAGGGCATTGAGTTCTTAATCGATTTACTGTATGCTGTCCTGGTTCTCCATAGTGCTAATTTCTTGAGGCAAATTCATGCAATATGTTGGAGCCATGCAATTACTTTTATGAAAGTCTTATTTTGTCAAAATGCTGACTGGTATTTTTATATTTCCGCTGTTTGACTGGACTACTTTGTAAGCTTTTTCTATTTTTTCCTGTGATTTGACATTGGACTAAGCAGTCTGGTTATTTGGGGTAGTGGATAGTAATCTCACTGTGGATACTACACTCAGCCAGGGACAGAGAGAAGACTGCTTATATTCAGTAATAAGGAGGAGAGGGAATTTTTATGGAGGGTATTTTTTTGGCAATGGGTGGGTCTCCAGAGCTCTACCTTTTTTAATTTTGTTCTCCTTTTACCCTCTCACTTTAAATTTTGCTGTTTTTAATCTCCTCAATTATCTAATTATTTTACAGTCTCCAAGACCCAGATGAGGCACGGGACCAGTTTCATCTTGCCAGATTGAACTGCAAGAAATTTGCTTTTGTCCATGTGGCTTTTGCACAGTTTGAACTGTCACAGGGTATGTCAAAGTTGTGTCCGTCCCTTCCCCCCCCCCAAATTACTATTTTCTGTTCAAGTAAAGGGGTAGTTAAGGTAGTAACAGCTAAGGACGCTGGAATTTGTGCCAGAAGTGTGCTGTGTGGTGGCTCCTTTATTAAATATGCTGTGGTTTTGTCTCCTGCTGCTGATTTTGGCGGAAGCCTCAGTGGCTCCACTGCTTGCTGCTGGCTGAGCAGAAGACAAAAACTGCAGTGCGTTTTAAAACAGTGGTTTTCATCTCCCTGCTGACCATGGGTGAGCAGCAAGTGGCGGGGTCCATGGGGCCTGTCTACCAATCGGCCGCAGGGCGGGGCGGGGGAGGCGCGTAGGGGAAACTGCAAGATAAAAGGAGCCACGCAGCCCACTTCCAGTGCGAATTCCAGTGGTCCCTAGTAATGGCTAATGATTTAGAAAATAGTTAAAAATTTATTCTTCTTTATTTATTGATCTAAAAGGAAGTGGGTAATGCTGTCTACCTACTACAAAACAAATGTGTATATATAATCTTGAATGTTTTCTATTGAATACAGTACAGTTAAGAACTATTACTAAAGCTTTTTTTCTTCAAGATGCTAGGAAGGCAGATCTAGCAACATTCTTTAGAGCAGCTTCCTACATGAGATGAGGTGGTAGAATACTGCTTTGCCATCTAGAAGTCTGAGAACTTCCCATCTCAAGTTCTGGGTTTTTTTGTTTTTCTGGGTTTTTTTAATGCAGAAACTGATTACTGTATTTTAAATGATTGTGGGGGGGGGGGGGTTGTATGTAGTTTTTCCATCAGTATAGAGAAGTAGCTTCATCTTTAGATGAAGCAACCTGCAAACCCCTACTTTCTAGGGCAGTGATTCTCAGCCAGGTACTCTGGGGTTCCTTGAGATCCTTTCAAGGGTGCCATGCAACGTTAGTACTGTGCAAACATTATTCACAAGTTCAACCAGAGATTTCAAATAAAAATCCTTAGTGTCAAACTTTCTGACCTGTTGTAGTCTTGCTGAGTTCTCTACAACAGAAGACTTGCTCTGTTTTTCTGTAGGGGAAAAAACATGCTTGTAAACTAGGCTAGCATTTTTTTCAAGGGATGCCTCAAGTCTAATGAGGTTGAGAACCGCTGGTCTAGGCCATCACAACCTACCTTCTCTTCCCCCCCCCCCCCCCCCCCCCCCCTCGACA
>NW_005842738.1:253953-255342 GCF_000455745.1 Alligator sinensis
CTAGACACCCAGAAGTTGTGATGGCTTTGAAAGTTGCTTTTTAATATTTGCTATAAATTTAGTAGGTAAGCTAGGTAATCCCCTGTCTGTTTGGTCCCCTTTTAAAGTTTCTTTGCAACTTCAGTTCTCTTGTTCTTGAGAGGTACTGCCCAACTGTTTTCTAGATGTCCCTGCTCCTGGAGAAAAAGCCTCTTGTCTTTGACTATGACTCCTGTGTAGCAGTAGTGGCCCCTAGAGGCTGGCTCTTCACTTCCTCTCCTGCTTGCATGCAGCTAGATTATTCTTCCCAGAAGTTGCAGGTAGGGAGGCAGAGAGCTAATGCCTTGTTTTTTGAACAAGTTAATTATTCCAACAGCTTCTCAGTTCTTTTTTTGAATCTTTCTTCCAGTACTAGACATCTGGAAGCATTGCCCTAGTCACTTAACCAGCATAAACTGTAACTAGTTTAAAAAGACTGCAAAGTTGAGAATTCAGAAGTTAATACTGGACAGTTGGGTTCAGCCTAAATTCGGCTCTGTTGTGCACCTACAGTGTGATACAATCATAAATTGCATGATGATGTTTTCCCTGTAGGATCTTTTTCTAATTCAAAGCATAGGCATGCATTGGAGCTATGAAGCGAGAGAGCCTGCCTGTAAGGCCTCAGCCTATTTAGGATTGGTCTGTTCTGGAATAGTTTTTCTCTCAGAATGCAAACTTGTGACTGGAGCTAAAGTTGACGAGAACTTTACTCTGAACATATTTGGTTGTATAAAAAGGGTGAAGACTGGCAGGGCCTTGGTCTCTCAATTGAGTTTTAAAAATTAGTGGTTTTAAAGGGAGTACCATAATATGTCAATAATCTCTCATTACAAGGGACAATGGGCATGCAGAACGTACTTTTCCCCTCTTTAATGAAGGAATATTCTTTCTCTTCTTGCTCCATCTCTTTCTTGGGTGTTTTCTGTTATGACTGCTTTTTTGGCTCCACATTTTTATGGATTAATTTATCTTTTTAAAATTACAAATTTTAACAAATTCACCATCTAGTGGAGGTGGAATAGAGTCTTTTATTTCATAAATCTGCCACTTGGTATGAAACCCTGCCGCTTAAAATCATAGGAAGTAGGTCTAGAAAGGATATCAGTCCATCTATTCTATCCTTCTGTCCCATGAGTTGATCAACTTTTTTCCACAAGTAAAAAGATTTTATGAATAATGTGTTCCTTTGTAGTTCTGTCAGAAGAACTAACATTTTTAGGATGATGATGCATAAACCCATTTTGAACTGTTTTGTGTGCAAATGTGGCTGCTATTTTTTTCCTTTCATTTGCTTAGCCTATATAAAGGTGCATATCTGCCCTGCCTTCTGGCTGACTTAAGACTAACATAGCGAACTATCTCTCTCTT
>NW_005842738.1:255373-260359 GCF_000455745.1 Alligator sinensis
TCCTCTTGTCATAATTTGCTGCCTTATGCATATCAGGTGGATGTATATCCATAAAGTAGGTGGACAGTCTGCGCCTACTACTACTAGTCAGAAAACACATGTTCAGTAATGGTTTGGGTCTTATTTTCAAGAATAATGCAAGCTTGCATTTATAAGACTAAGAGCCCTGGCAAACATTACTTCCATCAAGCAACAGGCAGTACCACTGGAAAGAAACTTGCACTGTGTGACCTTAACTTGGCCTCTGAATGTGATCTAGAAGGGGAGAAAAATGCACCATGAGAACTTGCTCTCCCAGCACTTACCCGCAAGGGGAGCTGGAGAGCAGCTGGCAGGGACTGTCTGTTATCCCATCTTTCTTCAACTGTTCTTGGAACTAGAAGCCAGCTGGATTCCCCCTGGGTGGAGGAGCTGCTCCCCCAACCCTTGTGCAGTTCTGGGGAGACCGGGGTGAGTGTTAGGAACAGCAGGGTTCAAACTCTCTAGGGACTTTGAGGTGCTTCTGTGTGTCTGCATGTTCTTCCCCCCCGAGGTTTCTGAACAAATACCCCATTTTTCCGCTGTGTCAGATGAGTAAAGCATGTGTTTGTTTACACTCCGGATTTCATAGAGAGGTGCTGATGGCTACTTAAAGGCTGTTTGAAGAAAGAAAGTAGGGGCAGTGAGTTTCCAGTTATTGAGCCCTGCCCTGGAGCAGCAATGAAGCATGAGTCACAGAATTCCCTTGCAGGAAGGGTGGGGTGGTGGAGAAAGAGCAGTCTACTCTGGGGTGCTGGAGGACCTGGCCAAACACACGATCTGCAATCCCTTGATTCCAGATTGATCTCTATCACAGCTCATTGATGGGTCTTGAGGTGACTTAAGAGTCCAATCCTTAAGCCACAGATCCGTCTGTAGAAGTTGCAGGTCTTTTTGCAGGCTGGATTTCCTCCCTTTTTCTTTCTTTTGCTCTTTTCTGTGCTTTGAGGGCAAGATGCTTTGCCTCAAAACAGGCTGCCGCTTTGAGTTTGCAGTGCCACTGCAGTCAGTTGGAAGATGGGTCCTCCCAACTCTTGATGTCAGCATTCATGTTCTTGAGGTGTGCCTTCAATGTGTCCTTGTGGCATTTTTTTTTTTTGGCCACAAAGATCTCCGGCAGTTACTAAGGTGGGAGTAGAGCTCTTGTTTTGGGAGCTGAGAGTTGGGTATCTGTACACAATATTTTGTCCAGTGAAATTGGTGTTTGAGGATTACCAACTCAATGCTCGTAACACTGGCTTCAACAAGGATGTTGGTGTTTGTGCGGCGATCTTCTCGTTTGGTGTGGAGAATTTTCCAGAGGTGTTGGTGATAACTCTTCAGGCTCTTGAGATGATGACAGGTTATCTGCAATTCACATCTGTAGAGGAGTGTGGGGATGATGACTGCATTGTAGACATGGATCATGGTGTCTTTCTGGAGATCACAATGAATCAAGACAAACTCTATCACCCCGTATGTGGCATGCCACATGTTCAGATTTAAAGCTTGATAGGACATTTGTATAGCTGAGCTGGTTTCTACACTTTTTTTTTTTTTTTCCAAGCAACAATTTAATTATCTCAAAAAAATTAGCCAACGATTCATATTTTGCCTGAGTATTGGGTCTAAATTTATTGTGCAATTAAACAATTTAATTTTAAAATGGATGTAACAAGGGTCAGGGGCCTTTAATAGTATTTTTCAAATTAAGAACATTATCTTTTTAATACAGCTTTTCATCCCTGTTAACTAAATTTCTAATTTTCTGATGTTTTTACTAGGAAATTTAAAGAAGTGCAAACAGCTTCTTCAAAAAGCTGTTGAATGCTGTGCGGTTCCACCAGAGATGCTGGAAGTTGCTCTGCAAAATTTGTATTGTCAGAAACGGCAGCTGCTTTCAGATGAAGAGAAAGAGAACTTTGCAGGTCAGCACAGTTTGAGTATTTTAAACTTACTGAATGTATATATGCATTTTATTTTCTGGTGATGCAATAGCAGGATAGAGTTGCAAGGAAATCTTTGTGTATAAGCTAATGGACTAGGATTTAAGATTTGTGTTCTGTTCTCAAATTTAGTCAGCTAGGCTTAGGTAACTTTGGACAACTTGCTTAATCTACACTAATTCTCCATTCCTTGTTCCCATCCATGACATGGGAATAGTATTATTCTAGCTCTCAGGTGATTTGAGGATAGAATCCATTAATGATACTGAGGCTGCAGATATAGCACATTTTTGAAGTGCTTCTCCAGAAGTATGAACTTCTTTATACTAGTATAAAAGGCAAGCATACGGACCTGTGTATCTGAAAAACCACTCTAAAACTGGACCAAAAGTGTACCAGGAGGAATTATTTTACACCTATATACTTGCTGCCATACAACGGACTGTAACAAGGGAGCTGGTCAGTTTTCAGGCATCGTGACTGCTGATGATTGTTTTACGCTGGACCCATGGAAGTATCAATTGGTTATGAGAAGATTTGGGATGTCAAAACTTTTATGGTGTCTGGCCCCTGACTGTAGAACTTCCTACTAGAAGAGATAGGAATTATTACTAAGTTAAGTGTTCAGGATTAAAGTCTTCCCTATAGACCTGTCTTTCACTTCAGTAATTTTCATATGGCACAAACCAAACGGCTGGATCAAATAACCAGTACTCGGCACTGGCCTTAGGCTCCATAAGACCTAGATTGGAATGCTCAAAAAACCTATAATTTAAAAACTGAATTTAATTTCTGTTTCCTGTGTCTGTACCCTATAAAGTTTTACTACGCACATCGGAGTGAATGGGGAAATGGGCACACTGGTATACGAGCCTCACGTCTGTAGCTCTATTCAGTCTTCCACTTGGGGTGGTAGTCTGCTTAGTGCAGACACTTTTGCTGGTGCTTCCATAATCTAGTGGCTAATGGAGGTACAGTAAAATCTCCACTATCTGCAATTTAAGTAACTGGAGATTCCATTGAGCGGAATTTCCGGCCGACTGCACATGGAGGCGGGGTGGGGGAAAGCTTGCATGTGGCCGTGGCTACCACCACTCTGCCACCCCCCACTCCGTGTGCAGCCACCACCCTTCTCCTTCCCTTTCCTCTTTCCCCTCCCCTTCCCCCCCCCCCCTTCCCCTACCCCCCCCCCCCCCCCCCCCCCCCTTATCTGAAAACCCCTGCTGGGTGTTTTCACATCACTGAAACTTTTGTAAAACCGGCAGTTCCCTTGCCCTGGGGATGCTGGATAACAGATTTTACTGTACTTGTATTTGGAGAACTGGTTAGATGCCTATTCTGCATGCTGCAATAACTTTCGTTGCTGTACAAGGTGATTAGCCCTAGTTATAGTGAAGATCATATGTCCATAGCTTTGGCTATTACCTGAGTTGCATTATTTTGAAATTAATGCATCATGTGATAATCTCAGAATAATTCACATTCATTTACTTACTTACTTACAGTGTTGGGCTCGCAAGAATCCGGACTACAAACCATGCTTGGAAGTTACAGGAGTAGGAAAAAAAGTGATTCTGGTGACATTTCTGGGAATTTCAGCAGACAATCTCTTGGGTAACAACTATATTCTTTTTATTCAAGGCTTTCTTCAACAGTGGCCAAGAATTATAGTTTGTGTGGCTTTTTTGTTTTTAGGGAGAACAACTCTCAAGAGCTTGATGCAGTCTTTGGTGGCCACAATCCTTTAAAGCAGTTAAACAAGATTAATCAGGTGGAAACTTTTTGAATGCTTAAAGTTTAATGTCACTTTCTTTGGTCCTCACATGTTGTGAAAGTTAATATTTCACATCTTGATAATTTCCTCTTTGTTTAAATATTTAGGTTGGCCCATTTGGGAGAGTTCCTATTAACTTAGTAACAGATGTTGGTGATGTGAAGATGATGGAAGTTCCAGTTACAGCTAGTGTTACAAAGAGGTATAGTTATGTACTTTCCTACAGCAGGGCTAATTCTTTAAAGATAATGCTATTATAGGGTAATACAATGGAAAACCAGTATCTAGGGTGTAAAACTTGTTCTAAACTTGCGGGTATTTGGTACCTTTTATATTACTGAATCTCTTTAAGATTGCTGCTTTAACTCTACAGAAGGTTTCATTTGTCAAACTAGACATTGAGTTTTTTTGCTTGTTATAATCTGCCTGCCATTTGATAGCCACAGGTAACTCTGGAGATCTTCAAGAGAAGACTGGACGTTCATCTTGCTGGGGTCACATGACCTCAGTTGTCTTTCCTGCCTAGTGTAGGGGGGCTAGACCTCATGATCTTGCGAGGTCCCTTCCAGCCCTTACAATCTTTGAGACTTCTAGATTTGCCTAATTGTGGGTCTCAAAGATAGGATGCAAACAAGTTGTTTTTTTTTTTCTTTCTATTTTATTTTGAGCAAATAACTCTTATACTATCTTTGACAGCTTACACTACAGCTGTCAAAGCTGGCAGTAATCTGTCTTCATTTTTAATATGTTTAAATGTTAAATAAAATGATGATATGGGTAACATAAGAAATATAAAATCACCTTGGGAATGGTGATAAACTTGGTAGTCATATCTGTGCAATTATCCCTGTTGACACTGCATTTGTCACTAACTGCTACCTAGTGTTACAAAGGCGGTACAGCTATGTCGAAGGCGGGCAAAATACGGCCCATGGGCCAGATCTGGCCTGCCAGGCCATTCTATCTGGACTGTGAGGCCCCTAAAAAGTTAAAATTTTAATCTGCCCCTGGCTGCCTGTCAAAGATGACAGGAGCCAGAGGCAGTAGGACCCAGGGAGAGCCATGTGGTTCCCAGGTGTAGTGCTGGGACTGTAGGAGCAGCTGGGAAGTAGTGCCAGTGCAGCCTGGGGGAGAAGGGGAGAGGGACAGGGATGGGGCAGCAGCAGGAAAGTGGCAGATGGTGGGGTCGGGTGGGGGGGGCAAGTGGCAGCATGGGGCCTGCGCCAGTGCCCCGGGGCCAGGAGCGGGGGGTGCAGGGACACAGAGCCC
>NW_005842738.1:260417-269697 GCF_000455745.1 Alligator sinensis
AAACCCTCCCCCTCCACACCACAACCCTCCCCAGCCACCCACCCCCCCACAAAACCCATACCCACACACCAAGAGTAACACTTCATTTTAAGCTATTATACTATCACTTCTATGTAAACTACACAAATATATGTAAATCAGGACAAAAATATTTTTTGAAATGAATTTGTGAATGTGTAGTACGTATTTGATTTTTAGAATATAATTGGGCATTTTTCTGGTTTAGAGATGGCAAAACCCCTTGCTGAAAGGAGTAATTCCATGGGGCAAGGGGCGAGACTTCTAGTGGCAAAAGTCAGGGGTTAGGGGTGGGACTTCCTGTCCCAAATTGGTAACCAGGGGCTGGGGCACCTGTCAAGGAGCGGAGCTACCCATGTGGCCCTCGATGGCTTCCCAAAACTTGGTAAATGGCCCTCTGCCCGAAGTAATTGCCTGCCCCTGAGCTACCTGCTGAGGACAACACTTCATTCTTGAGCTTCATCCCCCAAGTATATTCCCTCTGTACACTGCCATGGCTTAGGGTATGGACAGATATTATATTTTAAATATTTCAAAGACTGCTGCATTTTGAAGCACTTAAAAATCAAGTACATCAGCTGCAGGCAGAAAGAGCTCCTGCACTGGAGAACTCTAAATTACTGCAATGACATGTAGCTGTGTGCTCTCTATGCAAGAGGCTTGTTATAGGGTTGCTCACTCCTGCATATCAACATCTTTCTCTGTGTTCCCCTTCCCTAACCTCCTTGGTTTGAAGTATATCTACCCATGCCCATAACTTCTTTCTTTTATTTTGGCTTTCTGCTCTTTGCCAATCTGGGAAGTGTATCTACAGTGTGGTCACATGGAGCACGTTCAGATGAACCCACACGTGCCTCTTGCCACCCCTCCTGAGCAGTTCCCCCCACACCTTAACCATACCCACCCAGATCCCACCACCCCCCTCCTGCAAACCCCACTTCCTCCCATCACACACTCATTGTGGCCAGCTTCCAGACAGGATGAGACTTCTAGCTCCCCCTGGCTACAGATCTAGGAGGATCTGGGCCCCAAGTGGCACAATTTGCCCCACACCAAAGTGCATGTCTGTCACAAAAATCCCCGGTTCAAATTTGCCGCTCCTGTTTGAGCTGCTGCAAACTCATATGCTTGCATGTGTGGATGCATCCATGGAGTGCAATCATGTGTGGAGCCAGGGGGTGTGCAGATTGTGTGGTATACCACACAACTTTTTTTTTTTCCCTCCAATTAAAAAGAAATGAGGAGCTTTACTAATAGGCTTGGGACCTTAAATTTATTCAGTTTAAAATCCAAGCAAAAACAAATGTAACTTTTATTGGAGGGTACATTAATTTGTTACTTCGTATATTATGTATGAAACCCCATAGACTAGGCAAAAATAATCAAAAGGCATTCTATTAGTCCCATAGTCATTTTAATTAAATGTACATCTGTTTTATGAATCTGAAAATCTAGTCTTCTTGAGAATCTTGACAGTGCATCCACTGCTTCACTGAAACCTATTTCCACACCTGAGTTAATGTTTCTAGCTAGAGTTGAAAACAGTCTGCTGGGCTGTGAAAGAAGAGCAAATGGAGCAGACTTGCAGAACAAAGGATAGTTTGATTAGTGGAACCATTAGCAACCATTAAAAAGAGAGAAGGTTGTTAATACCTATGGAACATAGAGTTTAGAAGGGTTCAAGTAGGTTGTAATGAGCCAGGACCTCAATTGATTCCTTACTTTTGCCTGAATAAAAGTGCTGCTGTCGCTGCCAGGCAGTTGCGTTTAAACTTGGGGTAGAAGAGGAATCAAACGGGATGTGAAACTACACCACTGCGTTCCCTTGATCTGACAAATCTACGTTTGTGGAGAATTTCCCAAATATTAGGGAAACGACATCTTTAAAATTAAAAAAAATACTAGTAAGTGTTGTCTACATACATGCTTGCGTCCCCCCTTGAGTTTTATGTAACTTGACACAGCAAAAATGGTAGAGACAGTGCGTGGTGGGTTGAGAATTTAACTAACTTCCTATATTTAACAAAATACTTGCCCCCACGCACAAAGGCAGTTCAGTATTTAGTACTGCTGCTTAACTGGTTGTACACAAAGGAGTACTGTGTCCAGGTTTGGGTCCCCCACTGCAGAAAGGATGTGGACAAGTTGGAGAGAGTTCAGCAGAGAGCAAGGAAAATGGTTCAGGGGCTGGGGTGCACAACTTCTGAGGAGAGGCTGAGGGAACTGGGCTGCTTATCTGCAGGAGAGAAGATTGAGGAGGGATTTGATAGCAGCCTTTAACTACCTGAAGTGTGGTTTCAAAGAGGATGGAGCTCAACTGTTCTCAGTGGTGGCAGATGACATCAAGGACCAGTGGTCTCAAGTTACAGCGAGGGAAGTTTAGGTTAGATATTAGGAAAATCTTTTGCACTAGGAAAGTGGTGAAGCACTGGAATAAGCTACCTAGAAAGGTGGTGGAATCTCCATCCTTGAACATTTAAGGCCCAGCTTTACAAAGCCCCAGCTGGAATGACCTAGTTGAGAATGTTCCTGCTCTGAGCAAGGGGTTGGGCTGGATGGCCTTCTGAGGTTCCTTCCAGCCCTAGTTTTTCTATGATTTCTGTGATACTCAGAGAATTCTGTTTCTGGCTTCATAGATGTGAAATGTTTCCCTTCTGCCTGAAGGGCAAGTTGGTTTGAAAAAAGGTGATTTTTAAACCTAGATATTTTGAAGTCTGTTGTGTCTCTAACCTTTCGTTTTGTTTCTATGCAGGCAGGTATCTAGCTCCAAATGCACAAATTTGATTGTTCCTTTTACAGTGCATGAACCAAAATCTTGTGGTGATGATTCGCATGAACTGGGAGATCTAAAGGTAACATATGTAAATTGTAACAAGAAACTCTGGACAATAGATAAGCATGTTTTGGATGAGATGCAGAAAAGCTAGAAAAGAATTCTTATGGGGGGGGGGGGTTGACCCCTAAGCTTATATTGCAGGGGAAAGGTGCAGTACTTTTTTTATTTTGACTATTGCTTACAAAATGACTATTGAATCCTTGTATTATAAGCTTGCTCCTTTTGAGTAACATTTAAGGATCATGATGCATTCAAATGATACAGGGTAGGTCTTGCTTGACCAATCTCATTTCCTTCTACGACCAGGTGACCTATCACCTGGACAAGGGAGAAGAGATCGATGTCATATATCTTGACTTCAAAAAAGCCTTCGATCTGGTGTCCCATGATCGCCTCTTGGAGAAACTGGCCAATTGTCGCCTTGGGTCCTCCACGATCCACTGGCTGGAAAATTGGCTCCGGGGTCGGACCCAGAGGGTAGTAATCGATGGAAGTCACTCATCGTGGTGTCCTGTGACCAGTGGGGTCCCCCAAGGCTCTGTCCTTGGACCCATACTGTTCAACATCTTCATTAATGATGTGGACACTGGAGTCAGAAGCAGACTGGCCAAGTTCGCCGATGACACCAAACTTTGGGGCAAAGCATCCACACCAGAAGACAGGCAGGTTATCCAGGCTGACCTGGACAGGCTCAGCAAGTGGGCGGACGAGAATCTGATGGTGTTCAACGCCGATAAATGCAAGGTTCTCCACCTTGGGAAAAAAAACCCGCAGCATCCTTATAGGCTCGGCAGTGCTATGTTGGCTAGCACTATGGAAGAAAGAGACTTGGGGGTCATCATTGACCACAAGATGAACATGAGCCTGCAATGCGATGCGGCGGCTAGTAAAGCGACCAAAACGCTGGCTTGCATCCATAGATGCTTCTCAAGCAAATCCCGGGACGTCATTCTCCCCCTGTACTCGGCCTTAGTGAGGCCGCAGCTGGAGTACTGTGTCCAGTTTTGGGCTCCACAATTCAAAAAGGATGTGGAGAAGCTTGAGAGAGTCCAGAGAAGAGCCACGCGCATGATCAGAGGTCAGGGAAGCAGACCCTACGATGACAGGCTGAGAGCCCTGGGGCTCTTTAGCCTGAAAAAGCGCAGGCTCAGGGGTGATCTGATGGCCACCTACAAGTTTATCAGGGGTGACCACCAGCATCTGGGGGAACGTTTGTTCACCAGAGCACCCCGAGGGATGACGAGGTCGAATGGTCACAAACTACTTCAAGATCGTTTCAGGCTGGACATAAGGAAGAACTTCTTTACTGTCCGAGCCCCCAAGGTCTGGAACAGCCTGCCACCGGAGGTGGTTCAAGCGCCTTCATTGAACACCTTCAAGATGAAACTGGATGCTTATCTTGCTGGGATCCTATGACCCCAGCTGACTTCCTGCCCTTTGGGCGGGGGGCTGGACTCGATGATCTTCCGAGGTCCCTTCCAGCCCTGATGTCTATGAAATCTATGATACAGATTTCATTTTTTTTCTAAAATAAGATACCCATTTATCACTCGCTTAAAATGGCTTATTAGAGACAAATACACTTGTCCCTTGTCACAGATTCACCCCAAAACTGAGTTGCCTTTTGGGGTTTATCTTGTGGCATTCATGGATAGTTCCAAAATTTGGTTTACTCCTGTATTGTTTAGGCTCTATTTGAAGCTAGTGTGGAACTGGGTTCAACTTTTGTCATTTCAATAACTATATATTATGGTGTTTGATATAAATGTACTTCAGTAATTTCATGATATATTTAGTGTATATACCCAAGGCATTGACTACTTGTAATGGGGGAAATAGACTCCTCTTTAGCAAAGCATCTGAGAGAAATGGCCTCTCTGACTCATGAGCAGGGATCCAGGTTTTACATTTGCAATGGAAAAATGTTGTTGTTGGGTTTTTTTGTTCTTTTCCCTTTTTTAAAGGAGAAAATCCATGAGAATCCATGGCCCCCCTTCAAAGTGAAGTACAATAAAAGCTTCACTATCTGGCATGAGTGGGGTAAGAGGGAGTGCCAATTATCTAATCATTCTGTTTATCGGAATAACTGGGATATGTGCAGGAGCTGGCACCCCTCCCTGCGCCCCCTGGATGAGCATGGGACGAGCCCTCTGTCCCATGTCCTGCCTCGGCTTTGTAGGGCCTGGTGGGGCGGGTGTGGGGGCTCCATCCCCTCCAGCCTGAAAGCGCAGCTGAGGCTGGCCCTGCTTCAGCCCTTGGCTCTGGTGCGGGGCTGGGAAAATTCTGGTTAATAGAGTATTCTGGTTAATAAAATGCTGGTTAACACAGCTTTTACTGCATGCCAGAATGCACATTTTAAATTAACAAATTACTTAATTACTGGAGTCAAGATCCCTTTATCATAGGAGTCTGGCCTTGCGGTCCTTGAAGCTGTAAACTGGCTTTCTGCAGAAACTGTGTTCTGATTCTAAACTGAAATTTATGGTCTCTGAACCATGCCTTGCATCTTCAGAATGAGAGTATATCAAATTGGGCCTGTTTTGGGAATAGTAGGGGTACTGCTTTACCAAGTGACTTCCCTAAACCCTTGGTGAACACCTGTGTGAACAAGGAGTATTTTAAGTGGCTGCCAGCTATTTTTCCACTTCAGATAGTGGCATCTTGCTAGCAGCAGGCTGTATTGTAGGGTAAGTTCTTGCTTCCCTGCTCACCTTGGGGGTCTTCAAGAGGAAGCTGGACAGATATTTGGCTGGGATGATATGACCCCGGCACCTGTTCCCACACAGTGCCGGGGGTCAGACCTGATGTCCTGTTTAGGTCCCTTCTGACCCCAAGTACTATGATATTATAATAAAGGCAGAGCAAGATAAGGGCTTAATAGAGGTCTGCTTGCTCAAGTAGAAGAACTATAGTATCCTGCCTCTTGACTTTCCTTCTGAAATTAGTTTTTGTGTCCATACTGAATATGGCAGGCACCATTCATTTACAGTAAAAGTTCTGTTAACCGGCATCTTACAAGCCGGCATGCTCCACTAACCGGCATGGCAGCTTGTAAGGTAAAGTGAAACTGGAAGTGCCCACTGTGGCACTTCTGGTTTCTCCGAGCCCCCATGGCCCCAGGCAAAGCAGCCTGCGCTGCCAAGCCCCCCTGGCCCAGAGGCATAACAGGCTGTGCGGGGCCCGCCTCCCTGTCCCGCAGGGCCCATGGGAGGGGTGGTAAAGCAGTGGGAAGCCCCAGATGTGGCGGGAGAAGCAGTGGCCCAGGCCACTCAATTAACTGGCATATTTTGTTATCCGGCATCTCCCATTCCCAGGGGATGCCGGATAACAGAGCTTGTACTGTACTTAAATTTGTTGGAGTGCCCACAGTGTACAAGCTTTATTATGAACAGATTGCACTGTATTCTTCAAAGGTGCTGAGTACACTGCAGTTTTCAACTTCATGGGAGTTGTACATGAAAATTGGGCTACTGTTTCTTGTGAAAAGTCATGATAATAAGATGGAGGCTAAAGCGCAGGCAAAGTGATGGCCAAGTTTGATAAGTAGGATCTTTAAGCAAACTAAATGCAGCTTTCTGTCTTATTTGGTCAGTTCTTAACTTTATTTTCAGTGTTTATGCCCTTCTCTACATATATAGAGGAGCTGTTTTCCCATGAGACGAGAGAGAAAGAAAATGCTGTTCTTGGTGTAAATAAAGTAATGTGCAGAGGTACTCAAGAAAAATACCAAATTAAGTTACTAGTGTAATATAGCTAAGAATTGGAGTAGCTTAAGTTATTTTTAGTATGGTTACCAAACCTCAAAACAGCATACCAGAAACAAAATATCTTAACACTGTAGCAGAAAGATTACACCTATGGAGTCTTCAAAATGTTTGAAGAAATACTGGAGCTAATGTGAGTGTTTGTTTTTCCCCGTGTCAGATGGCTAATTTGCTGTAATGAGGAAATTTACTTTAAAATATTGTTTGGGCTCTTTCTTCTCATGCTTTAAAAAATTTTTTCTTCAGTTTTTACAGGACAAAAACTTTGTCCAATCACAGTTGTTGGATGAAGAGAGTATAGAAACTGCAACTGCTTCCACTGTAACCCTAAAAAATAAAACGGGTTCAAGTCTTTCAACAAAAAGAAAAGAAGGTAACAGTATTGATAATTCCTACATTGTTACGAACGCAGGTCAGCTGTTCTGCCTTCAATAATCTCTTCAATAGTCCATGATTACTGTTTTTTGGATTAAGAAAAGCACTTATAAAAAGTTGTTCCTTTTCTCCATCATCCCATTTAAAAAATAAAAAAAGTTAAGTTGAGTTTTGCATGCTGTAGTAATGTTGAGAACTGAAGCTTGATGTCCTGCCATCTTGACTACTTGTGTCTAGCACAGCCGCTCAGTACATTGTAATCCCACTCCAAAGACATTTCTGAGTGCCTGAACCAGCCTTTCTATAAATCCCTATTCCCTTACCCATGGGACTTCAATATAGTGCTCACTGGCCTGTTGGACTTTCCTTCCGTCACCTGTGGATGAAGACTGCCTTCTTTGTTTTCTGTTAATAGCTTTCCCTGGCTATTCCATTAATAGCTCACTCCTGTTTATCTATTAGGGGAATAAAGGGATTTCAACCCCTTATGACAGGCCTATTTTATTCTTTCTTCAGGATGGAGTTGGCCACTAGATATTACCTTTTAGTTTTGTCCAGGGTTGCCTCACAGTTCCATGTTTAATCAATTTAGTCATGTAGCAGTTTTCTCCCAAATCTCATTCCTTGCCAGTCCAAAGCAAGACCTTGACAAGATCAAAAGCTCTTTAGTTATCAAGACCTGCTGTCTTTCCCCATCTTCTCTGCTGTATTATTATTGTTAGCTGTGTTGTTGCAGTTTGTTTCTTTTTTTTTCTTGAAGACTGAAGCAAAACAGCCATTGAACATCTCTGCCTTCTTTTTCTCTTCTGTTCTAATAGCTCATGCTGGCTATTAAGCAGTGGATACTTGGGCTATCGTTTCTGTCCAATGTATTTAGAGAACCCCTCCTCATTGTCTGGTAACTTCCTTTATGAGGTTCAGCTCTATTTTTTATCTTTGCTTTCCTGACTTTTTTTCTTTGCGAGTTCTTGCTATTTCTTGATAACAAGAAGGGCAAGTCACTAGATAAGCATGTTTCTTTGATTTTTGGGGCATTTAAAGAAGCTCCTTGAGTAACCACACAAGTCTCCTACCATTCTTATGTTTCTACCATGTTGGAATAGCTTTCTGCTCCGTTCCCCATACTATGCCACTTAAAAACTGCCAGTCCTTCTTTATCCTCTGGTCTGTCTTCTCATGGGGGCTACATACTATTTTTCCAAGTCCATTAAAATCTGCCCTTTTGAAGTCCAGTGTCTTTATTTTGCTAATGCCAGACTTTTTCCCTTTCTTAGAATCATAAAGTCTGTTATGCCCCATAGTCTCTTCCTCTGAAGTTTTACAATCACATGTATACTCTCAAGCAATTCTTCTGTATTGCTGTGAACAAAATAACATAGTTAAATCCCCTAATCATATCTTCAATTTCCTGGAACCGAAACTTTATTCTCCACACAAGTTAGGAACTTGCTTGATGTTTTGTTTGGCTGTAATCTTCCAGCAGATATTAGGGAAGGTAAAATTCTGCTTATTTAGTACTGTCTTATTTTTTGGATAATATTGTTACTTCTTTCAAGAGTGCCTTGTCAACCCTTTTTTCACCCTGACTTAGCAAAGCCACACTTGCCAAGTATTCTAATGAAGGAAAGGACTGGAGTAGCACTGGTCCAGTAGAATAATTATAGGAATAACCCAAGTTTGTGTGTTGTGGTTTGTTTTTTGCTTGGTGGAAACAGATGTACCTGCAAGTGGACTGTAACAAATGTGGAATGTTTTACCCTTGTTTTTTAAGTAGCATAGCTATGAAAAAATCTGAGACTCCCCCTAAATCCTCTGCACTAACTTTTATTTGGGGTATATGATGAAACGAAATTATTATAGCCTTTTCCTACAGTTCCTATCTGAATCTCTTTTAAAACATATGATTAGGTTAAAATCATTTTTTCTTTTGTTTAAATTAAAAAATGCTTATTTCAGAAATCAAAGTGCAGTATCAGGGGTCAAAGATGCCAGAGCTGAAATGCATGGAAAGTCACCAGCAACAGTCTGGTTCTACTGGAAGTGAAAGAGAACAAGTGGAACAGTTAAAACTAAATTGTGTTATGCCTGGAAGAAAACGAACAACTCAAGTGGGGAATCATAGGAGCTATGCAGAGGTAACTTACTTTTATTGTTTTTGCTCAAGTGGGTATAAAATGTGTTGGCTCCATTTAGCTTAGTTATCTAGGTGTGTTTTTTGTTTTGTTCCCCCCCCCGGTACTCTAATATAGCGGTTAAATGTAACAGTATACCCCTGATCTCACCTGTG
>NW_005842738.1:269707-270284 GCF_000455745.1 Alligator sinensis
CCTGCTGAAAAGTGGGACTCTTGGTCAGTCTTTCTCTGCCTGAAAAGTTTGAATTAACAGCCTTTTTTGCTATTGTTAGGGAAAACCATCAAGTTTTGAACAGCCTGCCCTTCCCATTTCAAAAGGATTATCACCACCAGAAGCTGTTCCTAAAAGAAATGATCCAGCATTTATTTGTGGAACCCCAAGCAACACACTGAATGATTATATGTCTTGGTAACTACTTTTTTTTGTTTGATCAGTTTCTGTGTTTTGTGTAACTTATTGTTCATTAAATATTTTATTAGTTGCTTAGTTTAGCACTTAAGTTCCAGATTCTTAAGAGCTAGAAAGACACCTGTGCGGTTAGTGCTTGATACCAAGTACCATGTTATAAGATTTGTAATTAATTAGGCTAATAAATTTATTAGCATTCAATGTCAAATTTGAGGCTTCAGTACTCTTTAAATGGGGAATTGTTACACATACTTAAGCGTTGGTCTCTAATCACTAATGGAGAGTATTTGTCTTGAACTTTTTTCATTTTGTGACTATTTGGGTAAAAGGCCCTAGTCTACTTGAACAATTAACCTGAATC
>NW_005842738.1:270417-285903 GCF_000455745.1 Alligator sinensis
AAGCAGTGTTGTAGACATTTTAAGTTTCCTTTTTGGAATCATGACATCTTGACTGCGCTTTAGAGGCAGGAAAGAAAGAAGAAATGCAGAAGGTGAAAGACATGAGTAGTCAGAGGCTGGAGAGAGATTAGTTTGATATTTTTAATCTCTAGAGGACACTCCTATTCAAAATGTGGAATTATACCCAGGATTCTGAAGTCTCAAAAGTCCTCTTGCTGTAAAAACCCATTGGCAAAGTACACATCTAGTTTCTTCCTTCCTTCCATATAAAAGAAAACGGCCTCCCAATGCTAGTAATTATTAATTTGGGTAATAAAGATCTGTGCTGTGAAACCCTGCTTCACTATTTGTGTGGGTCAACTAAAGCTTCCATAAAAAACTTGGAGATAATTATATGAAAAATCCCCTATATTTAACATGAAGCTCATGTTTATAAAGCCACACAAGGTAGGAAATATCAGTTTAAGGTTGCCCATGAAACCTTTAATGTGGCCTGTCTGTGGATATTATATTGTGCTTTTTAATTACACAATTGCATTATTTTTCACAGAACCATTGTCTAATTCAGTGCAAAGGATGAGCAGTACATTAGGAATGGTGCTGAATTGAGGCTGTTTTCTGCAGGGTTCCTAATTTTACTTGTGAAAATTAGAAGATGTGTAGGTACTGAAACACAGGACTGCAGAAAGTGCAGGTGGTTTTGTTGACAATCAACTAATTTTACATCTTAGAGAAATGGATATCATCCTTGCTCCCTGTGTTATGCTGTGCAAATTGCTTAATTGGAGCTCTGTGCCAGTACTTGTGGGAGCTAAATACAAATATGCTGAGTTCCTGCAGTTGCAGCTGGTGAAACCAGCTCTTTGACCATGTTAAATATGTAAGATTTGTTTAGTACTTGTCATGCACAAACCCCAAAAAACACAGGTCCAACATGTTTCAAGTCAGACATGCGCAATTAGTGGACACTTATTCAGCTCTGTCTTATTCTCAGTTGTCCCCCACTTGTATTAAAATGAAGATATCTTGCCTCACTGGCATACTCTGAAGACCATAATTTGGAAATATCAGTGAATACAACATGATACTGTGGAGGAAGACTGATAAAGCTAATGGGGAAACTAATACTGTAGTAGTGCAGGGTTTGAATAGCTTGCAGTTTGACTAACAGAGCTATCTTTGTATGTCACATTGTGTAACTAATTTATGTGTACATTATCTGTCCTGTGCACTAAATGAGCCGGTCTTAATTTTGGCATTTCCCAACTTCTGAATCCTTGCTTACTGCAAGTTTAATATTCTTTTAAATGTAGTCATACTTGGCTATATGCAGAATAGGCAAGGCCTTAAAAGGTCCTTACTTTTTATTTTGGTGTCCAAAATTTGAACCTGGGTCTCCAAATTTAAGCACTAGCTTAATCTTGTTCAGTTTCTTTGTACCAAGAGGGAACTAATATTTGTAAAAGCTTGGGAGCAGGAAAGCAGATTCCATCAGAGAATTTTTCTCTGAGCCTGGGCAGAGTTATGGTACCAGCTTTCTTTTCCAACTTTTGCAGAGATTGAGATTGGTACCTCGGGTGCTTTGGTATAGTTAAATATTTATGAAATACTTGTAAAGACTTTTTATTTTTGAATTACTTTAAGTGCTTAAGAGGTAGATAAGTACAATGAGGTTTGAGAGTATATATCTATAATTCTCATAATGAAAGGTAGCATAAATACAGTAGTAACACAGCCATTTGGTAACTGATTGGGTAAACTGTGATAAATCTTAGGTTCTTCAGATTGCAACATGTATTGGAATAAGTTCATACTTCAAAAATTAAATTGATTCCAGACTCCTTTTTGAGGATGACTTTTTTTTTTTTCCCCACCCCCCTCAGTTTCAGAACACCAGTTGTAAAGAGTGACTTCCCACCAGCGAATCAGTTTTCCACTCCATACAACCAACTTCCTTATTTTCAGCCATGTACACCAGCAACTCCATTTCAAAACCAGTTTGGCTTACAGGTAATGTAAAATGAATGATTTCTTGAAGTTTTTTTTAAATTTTCCCAAGAGTTTTTCCAGCCTTCCATAGTGATTCAAAATAAATGACTTTTATGGAAGTTGGTGGGCACGGGTTTAAGGATTTGTATCTAAAATTGGTCTATAGACCATCTTCTGGATAAATGTGGAGGCAACACTTAGGCTGCTGTTATGGTTTTACCAAAATATACATTGCTGCTTAGTTTATGGCTTGAAGAGTTTACTTAAGAATGGCAAGAAATCAGCTTTTTATTTTTTCTGAAGCAAGTCAATCAACTTTTAGAAGCCTAAATGTTTTAAAGGTGATGGGGACTTTTATTTATATACCTCTGGGAATTAGTTTTTCAAACGTGAGTCAAGTGTAAAACAGTTCTGTAGGGTCTAGAGACTTTGGTAGTATTTAGACATCTAATTCCAGTATTTCTGCTACTGTCACTAGCTATTAGAATCAATGACTAATATACAGGGAAGTACCAAATCTGCTCTTTCTTGATGGAACTCCTTATTCTGCCATTATTTATTAGAGTAATTTTTTTATGATTGACTGATGGAGACTGTACTGCTGGACTGTGAGTACACTAGAGCAAACGTCAGATCGCTGCTGAGAAATAAACCCTACCTATTTGTGTGCACCCAAGGCTACATATTGGTGCAGATGGCTTGTAGTGGGATGGGGGATGTACTCAGGCCTGTTCAAGCCACCTGTGCTCCCCAACTTCTAGGCTTTGGCCCTAAGAGAGTGAGAATAAATAGCCATGACTTATTTCTAATTGTGCTTCTGTATGTTCTGTTGACATGGCTGTAGAGATCCATTACTGTTCATTGGTAGGCAATCCCACTCCTTGTTTGAGTCCAAGAGCTGAGCTTGACTTCTCACTGGGCCAGTTCCCTGGACACGGTCCCATTACCGTAGGTTCTGTTTTTTGTCTGTTAGGCATTTTTTCCGAGTCCTATTAAGACAGCTGTGCTGTATGGGGCAGAAGGGGGGAAGAGGAAACAATGATAGGCTAAGTTAGACGAGATGGGGGAGTGGAAGAATGGAGGGGAAATTATAATGAAGTAGATGGAGGAAGAACAAAAAAAGAAAAGAGCTAAGACGGTGCTAGACAGTACTGTCCACTAAGATTACAATAAATGTGAGAGGAAGGAAAACATGGAAAACCACAATCTCTTAAACTTGCTGAATTCAAGTGAATTGGTAAAACATATTACTTTAAAGCAATTATCTTTATTCCTTAAATGCAAACAGTTGGGTATTGCGATGTTGGGAGGAGTCACACAGGTATATTTCATTCTGACTAGCAGACTGTCCTCATTTATTAAGTACTGGGTGAATTTTTCAAGTATCTATCGGATTCCATTGCAGATGTGAAAATTATTTTCATTCTGTTTTTTTATGTATTCAGGTTTCAGCTTCTATACCTTCAAATGAATGCATTGCCATTAAAGGGAGACTATACACCATATTAAAGCAAATAGGTAGTGGAGGTTCAAGTAAGGTAAGATTATTTTTTTAACTTTTAAGACTAACAAAAGTCAAATACACCAACTCACATTTTGAGTCATGGTGTCAGATATAGCTCATGTGCTAGAGGTAGCCTGCACAAAGTATTTAAATAATCCAAATAACAAATATTTTAAGAAACTTCAGTGTAAGTGAAAATTTAGCTTCTAGCCTTCATGGGAATGACCCTTTATGCAAGTCTCTATGGAAAATAAGAGTGGGACAAATATGAAGAATGTAGCAGGAAAATGTATCAATATGTACTTGAAGCAGTGGTGTTTTGCCAAAGACTAAGTTAGTGAAGTTGCTAATTTGGTGATGCACATTATGTTCCTGGGATCTCTCAAGTGTATTTTTAACCTTTTGTAGCAGCAGTGTGTTGGATAATGTGGTCCTTCTGCTTTACCTGTGGCAGATTAGGGTGTTATGTCAGGGCTGACTGTAAAGTTTTGCTAGGAAGTTAGACACTGAATTTGTATGGGATGGTTTGGATAGGGATGACTGCCTCAGGCAGGGGGTTAGACTATGTAACCTCTTATCCCTTCCAGACTTACTTCTCTGATTGTAGTTCCCTTCTCCTGTAGACTCTGACAGAAACCAGCTACCTCCCAGTCGAGTACTCTTTACCAATTGTGGTTCCTCCAAGGCTGAAAACAGATGTAATTTTTGCTGTATCAGCTGTGCTGGGATGTGTCCCAGCACAGTGGATATGACTAATCAGCCTCCCCATATTAGTCTACCTGTGGCAGCAGGCTGCAGGCCAGTCACCATTGTTCTTCAGGTTCAGACCTCTGCTGTTCCAGGGACTTCAGGGGCCCAGTCCTGTGGGGCAGTGGCCCTGAGTGCTGTGCCCTGATCTGAGGCATGGCAGCTTGAAAACACCATGGGAATCCCCTGCAAGGGATTCCTGGGACTTGCATGTTATATTATGATGCCCTGCCCCAGGGTGCATGTTTGCAAGTGGGCAATCATTTGGGGTCCCTCCACTTGCAGACACATGTCTTTGGACATGTGTACAGCACAACAGTTTGAAAGCACATTCTGTGAAACTGCTGCAGGGAAAAAATTTATTTTATTATTTTTCCTGGGGTGCCCAATGACAAACCTGGAGGGGTGGAAGGGAAGAATGACTCTTCTGGAAGAGCTCTAAAACCTGGAATTAGCCTGTGACTTAGTCTCTGCCTCTGGAGTGTCCCTTTGGATTTGGGAACTGGGACTGTAGCTCCTGCCCCCCTGTCTGGCTCTTGATCCACCAGTTCCCTCTTGCCCTCCCTTGGTGGCCTACTAAGCTAGACTGCCTATGACCTGGTCATTGCAGCCTTGCTTCCATCCTTCACCTATTGCAGCGATGACATAGCCTGTGACCATGATTTACTTTTGCTTCTGATATCTGTCTGCCTCTAGGCAGTGATAGATGGAATGTGAAGATGTTTAGTAGTAAAGAGCTTGTGTAGAAGGAGGGAGTCACTTAGCTGAAAGAAGGACTAGTTTATAACAGGGATGTCCAACTGGTAGCCATGTTTAATGTGTGGCTTGCGGGCCCTGGAAGCTGCCTCTTCTGCCTTCTGCCCATTTGGGGGCGGGGGGTAGGGTTAGGGTCAGACAACCTGGCTATAGAAATTCTGAAATTGATCAGTTTTGGTTAAGCCATGAGTCATTCCACTTAGTTCTGGTGGCAGCACACTAACTAGTCCCCTCCCATCATATACAAAAATATGCATAATTTTTCCCTCAGTGTCTGCTGGGGCCTTGCCCAAAGATGATTGGTAACAAGTCCTCCTCTCCTCCCCCCCCCCCCCCCCCCCAAAAAAAAAAAAAAAGGCATATAGGGTTTGAGCATACATGAAGAACAAAAAATGAAATTGGATGCCATGGTTTTTACATTTTACTCTGAGGTGCTTGCAGGGATATGTATTGTCTAAAAATAATTTACAATATCCAAATCAGTAGAGAAATATTCTATTTTTAAATTCTCCTTTTACATTGATTTGCTGAAGATCCTGCAGAGGAAAATCAGTTTGATCTGATACTAGAATTTCTTTTAATCCTAGCAAAGAGCTCAGTCTACTAGATCATGCAGATCCTTGTGCTGAATAGGAGTGAGAATATTTTAAAGCTGGCTTTCCCTGACTACCACCCCAGGCTCTTAAACTTAACCTTACTCAGTTTTATGATAGTTTCGTATTGCACTTACGTATTTCATCACTTGCAGAAAATTATTTCTCAATGGGATATGTAAATCATTGTTTTTAAGCTGAAACCTCCTCGCAAATTTAACTGGGCGTGTTATGTACTTGAGAAGTTGGCAAAATTTGCATTTAACCTTAAAGTTAGAACATGCTCATGTTCTCATGCTGCAATTACCATGCCCAGGTGTTTTAAGAGATTCCTTTTCTTTAAAACTGCTAAAGGGGAAGTGCAGGGATACAGTCTTAAAAACAAACTTAAACTCTATTGGCAACTTTTCATTTTTATTTTAGGATTTTTTTTTTTTTTGGACTGGCCTTGCCTTTGCACAGGAAAGTGTCTATATAACGTATCTACATTTCATGTGCTCTTAATAAAGATTTCAAAGCTATTTTAGATTTGGCTTACACTTATGACTGTGTGGGCATTGTGTACCACCATTCAGAGATTTATGTTCACGAGAGGACCCAAGCTATTATGCAGGGAACAGCATAGGTTTTGGCTACTGACAAATTGGCAAGATTTGAATTTTGATTTTTATCTTGTGTAAATTGAAAGCTTAAGGGGATCAATGAACTTCGGTAGGTCAGAGGGAATAAATGGAAAGTAGGAAATGGAATAAGTAATATGGATTAATAAGTAATATGAACAGATGACTAGGGAGGAGTACAAAAATATTGCTTGGGCATGAAGGGGTCAAATCAGGAAGGCCAAAGTGCAATTGGAGTTGCCGCAAGCAAGGGACGTGAAGGGTAACAAGAAGGGTTTCTAAGAGAACAAGAGGAAGGCCAGGGAACTTGTGGGCCCCTTACTGAATGGGAGAAGCAACCTAGTGATAAATGGTGAGGAAAAGGCTGAAGTACTCAATGCCTTTTTTAGCTTGGTCTTCACAGGCAAGGTCAGCTCCCAGACTACTGTGCCAGGCAGCACAATTTGGGCAGCAGTTGAGCAGCCCTCAGTAGTGAACTATTCATGGACCTGTTCACATCCAGCTTTTCTGAATAGTCCCTGTGGCCAGATGCAATGCATCCGAGGGAGCTGAGGGAGTTGGCTGATGCGATGGCAGAGCCACTGGGCATTATCTTTTGAAAACTTGTGGCAATTGAAGGAGGTTCCAGACAATTGGAAATGGGCAAATATAGTGTCCGTCTTTTAAAAAAAACAAAACAAACCCCCCAAAACTACAGAGCAGTCAGCCTCACTTCAGTCCCTGGAAAAATCATGGAACAGGTCCTCAAAGAATTCATTTCTAAGCACTTGGAGAAGAAGGTGATTTAAGAACAATCAGTGTGGATTCACCAAGGGCAAGTATGTGAATGGCCACTTTTATACAAAGTAGACACTTAAACCAAGGTGATCCTGACTGTAGGACTGTGCTACCCTCTGATTCCCTTGGAAATACGTATTTCAAATGAAAGTCAAAAGTAGTGTAGGGCCTTTATGGGGAAATGTTTTTGTATTTCCTCTGTAAAATGAAGATATGCTGCTTCATCTACCAAACAAGGCTGTCTGCTTGTGCAAGGTTTGGTGATAGAGCACCAATAAGTGAACCAATATTGGAAATATGTAACAAAGTCCTTTCTGTCTGTGTTTTGTTACAGGTGTTTCAGGTACTAAATGAAGAGAAGCATCTGTATGCCGTCAAATATGTGAATCTAAAAGAAGCTGATCAGCAAACGGTTGAGAGCTATAAGAATGAAATTGCTCATTTGAATAAACTGCAGCAACATAGTGACAAGATCATCAGACTTTATGACTAGTGAGTATATGTTACACTCATTAATAGCTTTCAAAATGTTGCTTAAAGCGGTTACTTTAAAAGTTTAACCTCAGTGTAACTATATTTTATTTTTAGTGAAGTTGCTGAACAGCATATCTACATGGTAATGGAATGTGGAAATATTGATTTAAATAGCTGGCTTAAAAAGAAAAAGAATATTGATCCATGGGAAAGAAAGAGCTACTGGAAAAACATGTTGGAAGCTGTTCACACAATCCATGAGCACGGTACAGTAAGATCTCCCTTATCTGGCATGAGTGGAGAATGCCGGTTGCTGACAATGTAAAAATGCTGGTTATGTAAAAATAGTGGAGCCAGAGGTGGGAGGAAGGGCTTGCACATGGCGGCAGGGGGGGGGGGGGTGGGGGCCGGTGCATGCAGGGGGGGGGGGGATGGTGGCAGCGCCAGGTGTTTGCTTGTGGTGGTGCGGAGTGGTGGATGGCAGCTGCAAGACGGCGGTGGCGCAGTGCTGGTTAGTAGAGTATGCCAGCTATTAGAATGCCAGAAAACGGGGATTTTATCATATTTCTAGGGTTTAGTGTATACTGCTTGTGATGCAGATAAAATAGATGTTGTTGGTTTGAAGGGCTACTGCTATCTGTTCTGTTGGAAGTTTGATTGGCTTTTTAAAAATGTAGTTTCATGACCGAATATGTGACTTCTATATTTCTTTTATCAGATACCAGAAGTATACTTTACTTCCAGATCCTTTTGAAGGAAGCTAAAGTATCCAAATAGTCTTTTTCTGTGTAACTTGCTCAGATGCACAGTCAATGATTTCGACCTAAAGTGTTAGGTTTTGTACAAGACTAAGATACAGGACTTAGGAGTAGTGTCACAGGCTCAGGAGATCTTCCTGGCATCTGATGCCCCCCAGTTGTCAGACCTGCTTGCCCATGTTCTGAGGCTTCCCTTTTACCTCCTCAATCTCACATGTCACAACTGGATCTTAAATTCTCTTAACTTGGGAGGCCTTTTCCTGGGTGCCCTTCCTCTGTGTACACTCCTCAGAACTCCTCGGCCCCAAACTCTGGGGTGGATTTCCCCTTCAAGATGGTTGCAGTTGTGGCTATTAGAGCAATAATTGTGACATCCGGCTGCCCCCATAGTCACGCCCAGCTTCTGGGCCCCGCCTCACCTCACCCTCTGAGGCTCTGGGCCCCTAGCCCTGATCTTGTGTGGCAGCCTGGGCAGCTTGCATGCTGCTCTGTCCCTGGGGTCTCTGACCCTTGCTAGGTGGCTCTATAGTGGGTGTCTCTCGGGTACCCCTGTGGCCTTCAAACTGCCCCCATAGCTGTTCCTGGTCCACCAGGGGCTCCTGGCTCCTGTTACAAGTAGATGTTTTTTTAATAGTTGGAGTGATGAAGTAGTTGTGATGGTTCAGGAAACATGCAAGAGGCAAGGATTGTAGCAGGTGGTGTTTTATTGGACCAACCGCATGGTTGGGATTGACCTTAGGCAAGTTTTCAAATGCACCAGAATGAATGATCACAGAAAAACATTAAGGACAAAAACACCACAAATGTATGTAGGACAACACTTTTTTTCACAGAACAACCACTCACTTTTTGACTTCACTATTCTCGGGCTCAAGGGAAACTTACAGAGCACCTGCAGAAGGTGCACCTGAGAACAAAAATTCATGAGCTGGCTGGACATTAGGAGTCGAGAACTCCTGCTAATCTTTCTTTATCATTACATTACAGGAGATGATGACCCTTTTTCCTTCATGAAAAGTCTTGATCCTTCTGCTCTCTACTCCTGGGAATTCTTCTATTCTCCAGTTTCATAGCCCTGTCAACTGTTTTTAGTTCTTGCAGTGCCTGTTTTTTCCTTGACATATGGAAACTTGTCTAAGTCTATTCCAGTCATGCAGTTGGTTCAATAGAAAATCTTGCCCACAAAGATCTTTCTGACTGTCTGCAACCTCGAAGGAATGACACTCCTTTGACAAAAATCTCAAGTTTGTTCTATTCACAGTTTTGTAAGAACTGGAAGCCTCTTTAAATGAAGCTTTAGATTCAACAGGAGTGAATGGTCTCAAAATAGTGGTCCCTACTAATTGATACATATTGTGCTGCTTCACTTCTGTGATAGAAAAAGTACACCTAATGAATTAATTTGAACTTCCCATCTTAATATAACTTTGTATTGAATTTAAGAGCTGTTTTTACCTTGCAGGCATTGTTCACAGTGATCTGAAACCAGCAAACTTTCTGATCGTTGATGGAATGCTAAAGCTAATTGATTTTGGTATTGCAAACCAAATGCAGCCAGATGTAACAAGCATTGTTAAAGATTCCCAGGTGAAATATTTTTGGAAAATGTTTTTAGAAAAACACTCTCTAAAGTGCTTATTGTGTTAAATGATTACCAGTCTAATGATTAACAAATTTGTCACACGTGCAAAGTCCTGCACTTATGGTGGAACAATCCCATGCAACATTACAGGCTGGGGGCCGACTGGCTAGGCAATAACTCTGCAGAAAAGAACTTGGGGGTTCCAGTGGACAACATGCTGGATATGAGTCAACAGTGTGCCTTTGTTGCCAAGAAGGCTAACAGCATACTTTAGTAGGAGTGATGCCAACAGATTGAAGGAAGTAATTATGCCACTCTATTCTACACTGGTGAGGCCATATCTGGAGTAATGTACAGTTTTAGGCCCCCCACCACAGAAAAGATGTGGACAAGTTGGAGAGAGTCCAGCAGAAGACAACAAAAATGTTTAGGGGGCAGGGCACATGATTTATGAGATGGGATCTGGGTTTTCTGTTTGCTGCAGGGAAAAAAGTGGATTTTCTTCTTTAAAAGAGAAAAACACAGAAAACCATAGGTTTTCCTCTTGCAGGCTGGCAGAGTTCCAACATGCAAGGGGATGCTTGGGGCTGTGGGGGTGTGTGGGCAGGGGGCACATGTGCATGTGTGCACACACACACACACATGGCAGCCAGACAGGGTGATGGAGAGCAGCTCCCTATAAGTAAGTCTGTGAAGGGGTGTGGGAGAGAGGCACAAGTGCCCCCCAGACTTCTGTGCCCACAGTGGGTTGTGGGGCTGCAGCCGAGCTGGTCCAGCTCTAGGCAAGAGCTGCCTCAGCAGCCTAGACCCAGCATGGGAAGGAGCACTGCACTGCCATGGCTGCCAAGGTGAGCGCCCCCCCCCCTTCCCCTTTGCCTGCCCGGCAACAATGGGGGCATAACTCTGCGCTGCCACACCTCAGTCACGGTGGTGCAGCACTCCATCCTGTGCCAGGTCCTGCCAGCTAGGCTACAGAGGTGGCTTATGCCCGGAGCTGGTCTGGCCCGGCTGCAGCCCCACTGGGTGCAGAAACCTGGGAGGGACATCTACCCCTCACCTTCCTGCAGTGTTGCCTGTGCCCACACACCCATCCCCTTCCTCACACAGGATCATACACTGGGGTGTGGCTCGGGAGTGAGGGGCACTGGCAGGGCTGCAGGACTGTGGCCTGGGAGTGAGGGGCACTGGCAGGGCCGGGGGGCATGTGGCCCAGGAGTGAAGGGCAATGGCGTGGGCAGGGGCAGGACACTGGCATATCAGGACTGCTCAGCACCACAAGCCAGTGTGGGGGACACTGCAGCTGGACTTGCATCCTGGTGGCCAAAGGGGGCCTGAGGAGCTCTGATTTTTTCCATGATAAAAGCAAACAGCAAAATGTATAGGTATTTAGAATTTATTTTATTATAATTATTGGGGCACACTGGTAGACTTCCAAATGGCTTTAAAATTGTAAATATAATATATTAATAAAATATAATGTTCAAACCAGGATCCCTGCTTATAAGGAGAGGCTGAGGGCACTGGGCTTATTTAGTCTGCAGAAGAGAAAACTGAGAGGGATTTAATAGCAGCCTTTAACTGCCTGAAGGGGTGGCTCCAAAGAGGATGGAGCTGGACTGTTCTGTGGTGATGGATGACAGAACAAGGAGCAATGGTGTCAGCTTGCAGCCAGGGAAGCTTTGATTGGATATTAGGAAAAACTTTCTCACTGGGAGGGTGGTGAAGCACTAGAAGGGGTTACCTGGAGAGGTGGTGAAATCTCCATCTTTTGGAGGCTTTTAAGCCCCAGCTCAACAAAGACCTTAGTGGAATGATCTAGTTTAAGGGTGGTCCTGCTTTTGAGCAGGGGGGTGGACTAGATGACCTTCTGAGGTCCCTTCCAACCCTGATGTTGTACGATTCTAAAAGGTAAATGTTCTGTGCTTTATTACGAGTCTTAATTAAAAAAACAAACAAAAAAACCCATTAAATGACTAAAGAAATACTTGCAGCAAACTTTAAAAAAGTAAGTTTTACTTGTGTTGCATGCCTGCTTCATTTACATAACTTTCTATTTCTTCATTTTTAGGTTGGCACAGTTAATTACATGCCACCAGAAGCAATTAAAGATATGTCCAATTATGGAGAAAATGGGAAATCCAGATCAAAGGTAAAACATCTTTTCTCTCCTTAATCCTTTCTCTCCATCCAAGGAGAAAATGTTCCAGACTTAAGTAATTCAAATCTTTATTTTTTTTTTTCCATTGCAACCAGAACTATTAAAAATTTGCTCTTGAGTAACTGGGAAGAAGTTTCAGACTAAGGGCGTGCTGGATGGTCCTTGCAACTTTAGGGGTGTAAAGTAGTTTGTTACTCAATATTCTGGCATTAGGTACTAAAATACAACATGCATAGATATCATTAAAAAAAATTGGTGAATTGCATCTTTTGATGTTGGTTTTTAAATGAAGATGGTCTTTCTATCTTCTGGTCAGGTACAAGCTAGTCCAAGTCTATTTGGGGGAAATCCTTTAACTATTTTCAACCCTAGTGTGCAGTATAAATTGCTGTTTACATTACTTAAATTTATTCCAAACTATGAAATTGTGTGGGTTTGGCTAACATGGCCAAGGGTTTTACCCTTTTTCCTGTTATCTTCCTTTTATTTATGTGATGCCCTCTTCTGTCTTAAATTAGATTTGCTGTTTATTTGGAATAGAAATAGGCAGACTTGTAACAGGCTGAAAGACAAATATAAGGAACTGATTTAATAAAGACCAAGCTACCATTTTTCAGATGTTGCTTTATTTCCAGCAGGGCTTGCAACGAATGTTCTTCCATTAGTGTTTGAAACAATATCAACTAAAGCATCCTTCTTTTTCTGCTTACAAATATAAAAAATCTTTAAATCTGATGTGCGCATAGACCAGTGATTCTCAACCAGGGTGCAGAGGCATGTGGGGTGCCATCAGCTCCTTGGAGGGGTGCCACAAAGTATAAGGAGTTAAGTAGGTAAACTAGGTAGATAAACACAGGCCTGCCTGAATGATCCTCCACTCCCACTGCCCAGCTCCTCAGCAAAGGAATAAGCATTGCAGTGTATAAATTAGTTGTTGAACTTGGGTCGTGCTTATAAGTTTTATGGTGTGGGGCCTCAAGTCTGGTGAAGGGTGTTTTGAACCCAGTGAAGAGTCCAAAAAAGGAGAACCATTGAGACCAATCTTGATGTCCATTTTCTCACGGAGCACTCATTTACATAATGTGCCCTGAACTTTTATTTAATGATTCTGCAGTGACTTTTCCTGCTCATTTCTTTAGAGGTTCTTTTCAGCAAGAGACAAACTAATTGTGCAGATGAAGAAAAAGTAATTTTGACCATAAAAATGCACTTTCAAATCTGCTTATTTGATGAACTTAAAGAGAGTGCTTCTCTTGTGTAGTGGTAGACCCGGTTCCTGCAACAGGAACTGGGTGGTTGTGTTTTTAACTAATTGAGTGCTCACTTTCCAGATGTTACCTTAAGCACAAAAAATGTTACAATGGATATATTAGCATTTTTAGCATTGCACATTCACAGAGGACCTCATTTTTAAAGACATTTAAAACATTTTTTGTTATGCTTTTAGCCACATTGCTTGTCAAATAGGCCAAAAGTGGACCTGTTTTTTTTTTTTCTCGGGAGGAAAGAGTTTAATATTTGAGCTTCTGAAGCCTTTGAAGTCATTGAGTGCTTTTCTCAAATGTAAACTGTTGGGATACTACAGTCATAAGTAGTTCTCCTACTGAATAAAGTATTTCTTTAGGAATTAATGTAACCAGGCATTCTACAAACCTTGTATTATCTATCTTGGTTAATGGCGCACTCACTCTTGGCATTTAGGCATCATGGGTAGGTATGTTACCATCTAGGCTTTGCATAATGATATACATACTAAAAAGACACAGCGATGTAAGCAAAATTTTAATTGTACATATAAATTATGATATTTGGTAAGTATGAGAAGTGCTTCCTCCTTAATTTAAGTGGTATAATTATCTGAATAATTGTATTTGGTTTTAGATAAGTCCCAAAAGTGATGTTTGGTCATTGGGATGCATTTTATATTGTATGACTTACCGGAGGACTCCATTTCAGCACATAACAAATCAAATCACAAAACTTCATGCTATAATTGATCCTAATCATGAAATAGAGTTCCCAGAGATTTCAGAAAAGGATCTTCAGGATGTCTTAAAGGTAACTATTTTATATTTGTATTAGGAAAAAGTGGAATTTAGATTCAAGTTGTGGTAGGCTTTATTCTAGATAGCTTGTATATCTGACTTACACTTTGGAAAAACTTTTGTTTTTTCTCAGCTGGGCATTATTCTGATACTGCATGTAGTGTATTGCACAGTATTCTAAAAATGAACTGCTGAAGGTCAGGCTAGCTGCCTAGCTTCTACTTGCACTTTTAAAAAAATAAATAAAAAAAGACATTTTAATTTGGTTAACGCACGTGTAGTAAATGAATATCCTGGGCAGGATGACCATGTTCCTTCGGTTGATGTCAAAGAATATATCTGTCTTGATTCTTTTTCTGTGCAGAACACAGAATGTACTGGTGTAATGATTCAATCTAGTTGTTACAAGTATAAGCTGATAGTATTCAACTGTTGCACCTGCATAATCTTTCAGCACTATGTGCAGCGAACATGCTCCAACTTGGATCCCCAATGAAGCAAGTTTTAAAGTTGTGTTGATTTTGTTCACATGCAACACAACAGGATCATACATGTATACCAGCTTGTAGATTGAGTAATGGTCCAAATTTAGCAAGAGTTTTAGCTTCCTGGGGAGAAATAGCATTTTACAAAATTTGGCTGGTTCTTAAAATTTTTTTTCTTTTTTTTCCCCTACCCATCTTGGTTCTGAGGGTTTTCCCAACTGCTCTTTGTTTCTCAACACTTGGGTCTAGTAGTGCATGATGCTCACTGCCTCTTAGGAAGTGACTCTTTCTTCTCCTCTCCTCTCCTCCCTCCCCCCCCGCCAAAAAAAAGTCAGTTCTCAATGCAGTGGGCTAAAACTCATGAGCCTAAAAAACTGAAATGTCTATATGCTACAGAGGTGCAACAGAGCTGTGTTAGAGTCTGAAGTCAGTCAGAAAGCAGGGTAGATGCACACCTTTATAGGTTAACTAAATAAGATTTGAATGTTATCTGGTGTCTTGCTGTAATCATTGAAGTTACCTAGCTATGATGGCAAGTGGCTTGAAATAAGCTCAGGCCTGTACATACACACCTTAACCCATCAGATTCTACCCATTTGCAGGAACCTCTAAAATGCTCCAATATTTTTTTTTTTCCTTTGAAGCTTGCACAGGTGAATCTTTCCACCCAATATGTAAGTTATTGCTTGCCATGTTGCTGTTGTTCTGTGTACCAGTTTTGTAACAACAGTGTCAATGATCACTTAGAATTGTTGAAATAACTGGTTTACCTTTTCTTTGGTGATTTAACAAGGATGACTTGGTTAGTCAGGATAATGTTGAGCCCTTAATGGTACTAGGGTTCCTGGTATATGGTCCCTTAATGCAAGGTGCTCATAACTTTTGTGGAATCTTTGACTTTTTGGCACAAAGCTAGGGAATAATGGGAAGGTCAAGACCATGAAAGGGAATGTGGCGGTGTGTCAGTACTGCTAAGGGTGGGAGAAACATGGGACAGG
>NW_005842738.1:285941-301698 GCF_000455745.1 Alligator sinensis
GAAAGAGTGGGGCAGAGGAGTTCAAAATCTGGGGATAGGTGATGCTTTGTAAGAAAAGGGAACAAGTATGGCAGTGATAATGAGGGGAGTAAAAGGGCCCACTGCTTCTAATCTCGTCTGCCAGGTACAAGCAAAGATCTTTGGTGCTCTGCCCTTCTGATGTGGGTTTGAGCTTCTCTCCCTGGATTCTGTCTGATGCAAGATGTCCTCTGGGAATTGCTATCTTTTTCAGTGAAGAATTGAGAACAGTAATGTCCATGGACCTACTTAAATTGTGGCAAGAAAGAGGCTTTTTTGCAGTGCACAGAACTGATTTTGGTGGCACTTTGCAGCAGCCCCCCTCCTCAGCACTGATTGGCAGAGACACCCAGGGAAGAGGAGGAAGAACGAGGGGGCAGCTGCCATCTTGATAGCTGGCTGCCCGTCACGTGCCCCGTCTCCTAGAGCCGATTGGTGAAAAGGCCCTAGGGAGGAAGAGGAACGAGGGGCAGCTGCCGTCTTTTCTGCTGCCCTTTGTGCTGTCCCACCAGCTCACGCCTTCCTCCCCTAGCTGTGAGGATCACTAACTCCCACTGGGGAGCCAGCATTTTTTAAGTTAATTTTCTTTGTTGATTTTTGTGGACAGTCCCAGATTTAACAAAATCCACAGAACTGTGAATTAAGTAGGTGCCTAGTTGTTTGGCATGTAGACACAGTGCATAGGAGTAGATAATGGACATCATGCATCACATAGAATCACAAGTGCATGCCTTGGAGGGGTGATAACGCCTACTGAGATGCATGGAGTGAAATAGTTTCATGTTGTATTCATTTCCCTTGGGTGTTCTTATTCAGCTTAACATATTACCATGATGAGTGGATTCCTTCACATTTCTGCAGATGAGGGTGTAGATGTCTTTCCTCACATGCAAAAGGGCGCGTTTATATTATGAAGCTTCCCACTGGCTTAGTGAGTTCACCTCTCTAACAAATTTCCTTTTTATTGTCACATGACTGTGCCCAAACCCAGGGGTTTTGCTGGCATAGTTAAATTGGTCTAAATCAGGGATGTCAAACCTACTGCATGTGGGCCAGGAAGTCTCTCTAGGTCTTCCATGGCCTCCCTAACCATGATTCACTTGCGGTTTGTGCACCGTTTGCTGTGGTGGTGAGCCTCGGGGACCTGCAGTGAGCTTGTTAAGTGGATAATGCACATAACCAGAACCTCTTGGATGGCCCAGCATACTTTCCACGCTGCCTCGACAACTGTGGACTTGCCCAAGCCAAACTGGTTGGGAATTGCCAGCTTCCAGATGGTAGTGGTGATGCACTTCTCAGGAGTCAGGGGCACCCTTTATGTCAGTGTCTTGTCACTCAGTGCATGGAGCCAGCTTGGCAAGTGTCTCCATGAAAGTGTCCTGATGCGTGCAGAAATTCTGTGGCCACCGCTGGTTGTCCTGGGTCCTGAGGACAATGCGTTCCAACCTTCCATGTTTTGCCTTGCGAAAAGGCCCCAAAAGTGCCAATACATGGTAGATGTTTCCAGAGCACCACAGGCCTCATGGCATCTTGTATAGTCTCATTCTCATTGGTCCTGTTGGCAGCCAGTCATGACACTGGTCAGGTAGATGCACATGGACAGGGTCTCAAGTGTGCAGAGCCATGCATCTGGCTACCATTTGCAGGAAGCTGCATGCTAGCATATGCGTGGGAACTAAGTACTGGGTCTGCTAGCTGTAGTGAGAATGGTAGGGATCTGTTGCAGGCTCCTGGACTGGACATTTGATGAACCTTGGTAGTAGAAAGTGCTGAGACATGTTGTGGTCCTGCTCTCCTAGCATGAGGACAGGATGGGTTTCCTGTGAGTGCATTGTCTTTCAATATTTAGTTCTGTAGGCTATTAAAAGTGTTCAGAGGTTCATTTCACAGTAGTGTGTTAGCAATCTGGAATATATGACTAGTTTACCAGGTTAGTGAAGGCAATGTCTTGGGTGGAATTTTCAGAGCGAGAGAGGGTTTTTTCCTGAAGCTGGTTCATTGTTGAGTATGGGCTAAGCAGTTTGCTCCAGTTTGCTAACATATCTTAAATTTGCTAACATATCTTAAATTTGCGTTTTTGTCTTTTGAAAAGGTGTAAAATTACCTCCTACAACGGTCATGTGTTCTCTCCCCAGCCTTGGTAAGGGTAAAGTGATAGTTATGTGGTGGTGTCCTGTCTTAGTATGCTAACAAGCGCAGTTCATAACGTACACACAGATCCCTCAAGACTGTATTTCCTGATGTTCCTAGCTCACTAATCCAGTAGGATTATTACAGTTGTCCTTTATTATTGACAGTGAGTTGTCCATGGTATTGTGTTAATCTTGTAGCATGACTGCTAAGTACATTTTAAACAAAGTGCTTGGCATTTACGAATTGAAGTTTGGGCCTGCTCTTCTGCCCTGATGGCTGCAAAAGTGTGCAGTACAAGGTAGTTTAGCTTTCCTTGCCAGAAAAGTCCCTAAAAGATTTCTAAATTTGAAAGAGATATCATGGGGCTATGGCTTGGTTCAGTTTTTTTGAACCCAGCTAAGTTGGTATACTATATCAACAGCTTTCATAACTTAGATTTATACATAACATAGTATTTATTTTAATTATTTAGAATGCCAGGCATGAAAATTTGGCAGCGGAAAGCAAAGCTAAAACTTCACTCTACTCCTTACCCAAAAATCACCCCCTCTCTTTCTTCATAGTGCTGTTTGATAAGGGACCCCAAAAAAAGAGCATCTGTTTCCGAATTGTTGATGCATCCATATGTCAACATTCAAGCCCATTCAGAGACAGGTAACTTCTTTAAATTTATTTTAAAATTACATTGCTTTAGCAAAAGGTTTTATTTTATGTTTTTGTAAGTTTTGCACATTTTCTATGAATTGGACTCATGCTTTGAATGTATGCATATCTGTTTGTTTCAGCAAGAGCTAAAGTAACTTGTAATTCTGAAATTCCTACTTTTAAAACAAAGTTTTTGTATTTTGTAAACGACTTAAATATTTCAACGTCACTGTGTGTCTGAATGAACTGTAGGTGGTCCAAATGCAAAAGGAACAACAGAAGAGATGAAGCTCATTCTTGGCCAACTTGTTAACCTAAATTCTCCCAACTCTATTTCAAGAGCTGCTAGAGTGAGTACTTGGCTTTGTGTTAATGTAATATTATAATACTGTACCATTTAATATTTTGCAGGTTTAGTAAAATATATAAGCAGTTTGAACAATTGAAATCTAAAGTATGAAAACGTTTCATTCTAAGCTTCACGTCTTTATCAAAGGAGGTGCATAATTGTCATAAAACTTGCTAGCTTAAAGCTATTATCTCTTGATTCTGTAGAGTAGAATAGGGATTAAAGGGGTGGCACTGGTCTTGTTGCTTGTTTTCCCTCCTCCTCTGCTAGGCTGCAAATAGACCTTGACTTTGTGCTTCCATAAAAATATTTATGGTGGCACAAAAGCTGAGTACATGGATGTCATCCCTTTCTTGTACTACAAATGCTTAAATTTTTGTGACCCCACCAAAGGTAGTAACAGTTTGTTCCACTTTTTTGCAGTCGATGGTCTGTTCACTCATAGTAGATGACTCTCCCACCACCCCAGGCCAGACTCACCTAGCTATAGGGGCCTGATCCTGGGGGGAAAAGTGCCCTGCGTGGACTTGGGATGTGCTCCTGTAAGTGGAGAGTCCCCCAGTGTGGTGGGATGCATGCAGGGTGTTAGCGTTTCTTTTGAGCTGCTGCTCCCAGGTCAGGGGCCATGTGAAAGTGCAGGGGGAAACTGCTAGGGGAGCACCCTTCAGCTTGCAGCCTTGCGCAGGGGAATTGGTTCCCCCACTGGTATGCAAGTGGAGGGGGGCAGACACAGAGCCCTCTGCATTTTGCAGACAGGCATAGGATGACTTAATTCCCCCCAGTGTGGGTCTTCTATGCATGGATTGGGGAGCTCCCCCAGGGGTTCCCCTCTCTATTTGCATATGGTCCTTGACTTGGGGACAGCACCATGATAAGCATATTGTCACTCAGTGCACCTTTCTCACTGCTGCCTTGGGGTTGTGGCACCTCATGCAAGTGGAGAGTGGGGGGAGGAACCCCTAGGTGAGCTCCCTACTTTGCGCTTGAATCCTGTGCCAGGGGATTCCCTTGCACCCTGATATGGAGGCATGTCTACAAGCAGAGATTTTCCTGCTTGCAGACACAGGCCTCAAGTCAAGTTGTGGCACCTGGGGTCCTTTACTCGCAGGATCTGGTCTCTGAAACCCCAGACGCGGGGGAGAGGACTGATCTTTGGAAATAACAACCCAAGCAACATCTTAGATGTTCACAAAGTGGATCAGCTGTGCAAGTCCGAGGAAGTGTGTGTTTGTTTCCCTACCTTTTGTTCTTTCCTTGATAGGGATACTACCAATATGGACAAATTAACAAGTTTTCACTGGTCAGTCAGCAGCCAATTCAAGTGCAGGATTTGGGGATCTGCTGCATTTTCTCTTTCTGGTATGCTGGCAGGCTTCCTCTGTTAACCCTGTCAATGGTTAGAAGCAGATAGCAAACTTCTGATGTAGTGTCTCCTAAGCCTCTGAAGAGCTACAGCACAACATTTTAGAAAAAGCTGGGGGAGGCAGCCAAAAGATGCTTCTAATGCCTGGCTCTTCCTGCAGTTTTAGGCTTTGGCATCCAGTGTGTCTAACTTGCAGAGGTGGGGTGTCCCTTTTTTACTGAACAGTTGTAGTATGCCTCATCATCATTCAGCCTTCCTTCCTCCCCCTCCTCCCAGTAAAATAAATAAATAAAAAAAATCCCTTTGATATCCCCTTCTAACTCTTCACAAGCATCTCCAAAAAGGCCTATGGATCGAGGTAGAGAAGACCTACCCATTTTGGGGTATGGGGTAACCTTCCTTTCCAAAACAGTGTTATTACCACAACTCATGATTTTGAACTCCCTCCCTGCCCCCCCCCCCAAAGAATCCTTTCACTCTTCCTCTTGTGAAAATGTTTTGCTCTGTGACAGTCTCCCTTTTTATATTGTCCTGCAACTTCTTTTTATTAGGCATTTGAAGTGTAATGATTTTTCCAATCCCCACCCAAAATTGAAGATAGCCTAAGAGAATGAAATTGGTGGATACAAAGTAGCTTGCTGGGTTCATCTGTTCCCTCATCTTCACAGATTTCTTCCCAATTGGGGGAGGGTTTGGTTTATCTCCCACATGCTAAAAAGCTTTAAAAATACCCATTGAACAGAAATCCTCAATCAGAACAGGGCTCCCTCTGTCCTTCCATGATCACAATCCCTTGGTTGGTTTACTTTATTCATTCTCTTCCCAGGAAGATGCTGGGATTGAGTGAATCTGGAAATTATCACTTACCCTTCTTAAAAACCACCTCAAACCCCATAAAATGGATCATGACTATGGCCTACTTTCCAATCCAAAGACTGATTTGGCAGGATCTCTCAAATCTAAATACTTGAGATTTACCTGTTTGTGAAATCTTATGCCAGGAAGATGTAAAATGTTGTTGAGCAGTAGTTCAAAAAGGGCAGTACTGGATTACTATCACATTTTACCACATAGTGGCTTGCTGAATTTGAAGAGGGCATGTCTGAGTGTCTGGTGGCTCTCCTTCAGGTGGAAAAGGTTACCTATATCCCATCACTTTAATTTGTTCTATGTTTGCTTCTCCATAGATGCATCTTCCATTCTTGGGTCTGGTCATCTATTCATTTTAAGTGGTAGCTATGTAGTAGCTTTCACTTCACTGTCTTCTTGTGACATGACTGTGCTAGTGACCCAACATTCTCCAGTGCCTCCTGGGAAGCCTGTTTTCATGAGCAGATAGTTAAAATGCTTGCTTTTCCATGTGGTGGTCCACATCACAGAAGATGATTAGCATTGTCTTCTAGACTGTTACTCTGCTACATTGTCTACCAGCTGTATGCATCTGCTTGCCTTCTTCTGAATGTTCCTGATTTTATATAGAAATTTTTAATTCAATTTAGAATTTCCTTTAATTTTAAATATTTCCTTCCAGGGTTATCACATTGGTTCTAAATATATTTAAAACTACTTTCCTTGGGTATCCTGTTAATTTCTCTATATTCCCTTTTCTCTGGAGGCCAGATTTTGGTGTATAATGGCACTATAAATAAGCATTAAAGGGTAGAGCTCTACACACTGTTTTGTTGCAAAGATTTTAGTTGGAAATTATTTTTGGAACAGTTATTTCTACTCTTTCCTTCTTAAATTTCAGACTTTATATGAACAGTGCAGCAGTGGCAAGAGACTTGATGTATCTGCGTTTGCAAAACGTGGCAGCCAAACATGGACAACAAAATGAAGCACTGTTGAGCGCGATTTACTAAATATATGTTAATCCAGTTAATAAAAGCAGCACAATTCATACATTTTAAGAGGACACTAACAAAATAAAGATTCTGTTTCTTTGTCTCTGAAGCTAATAACAACGTTGATTACTAAAACAGAATTTTAAAAATCTCATACTCTTCACAGTGTGCTGCCTGTTTACTCTTTGCATGTCACTCAGGTTGAAAAGTGAAAATGTACTCGCACAGCCCTTCAGTAGTTTGGTTTACAGATCTTTGTATGAGTGTGTAAATAACTTTTTGCTCAAATGAGGAAAAAGAAAAAAAATGTAAATGTGTTAAAAGCCTACACATCCAAAGCATCTGACTGCATCCCTGCAAATACTACTTGAAATCATATCCTGTGTAACGTATTTCTTCTTTTTTATTCTTGACCATCACCCAGTGGCTCAACTGGGAATCATCTTAAGTTTCAGAAAATAACCACTTCTGTATTTTTTTTTTTTTATTTTGGGGGGGGGGAGGGGTTTAGCAGAAGAGTGCTAAACTACAGCATTTGTTGAAAAATGAAAGTCTCTTGCAGATTGCAGTTAGGTGGAAAATTGCATGTTGGAGGCATTTTGATTAAAACTCTAAAGAAATAGTGTAAATAAAATGGCTGTCATTGTGTAAAAACATTCTTTGTAAATCCCTTTAGAATCCACGAATGGCTTGTTTTTTGTGTGTGGTTTTTTTTTTTCCTTTTAAATAGCAAAATTATTCTTAGGATAATGTTTACCCAGGTTTTTGTTGCTGTCAGAAATTAGTTAAAGTTTAATACTTGCTTTTAAGAAGGCTCTTCAATTAAAGTTGCTGTACTTAATCCAATGTAAGATGCTGGGGCTGCTACACAAAACTGAAAATTGTATGTAAAAAGTTTTTTTTCCAAGAAAGCTTGTGGATTTTTTTTTTTTTAATATTTCTGTTCAGTTACCTTAGGTTGAATAAGTACTGTTTTCCCAAAAGTTTCGGCTTTTGATTTAGAAATGTTTTGTTTTTTAAATAACTTATTGAATTCTAAATACGTTTAACTAACTTTAGTTTACCTTTTTTGCCTTAAGCGTGTTTTGCCATCCTTAAAAGCTAACCAGCAAGCTCTTCAGATTTTGACCTGCCCATTTACTGACTAAAAAACACTGTAACTTGTCACTTTCTCACTATCAGCTTCTCCAGAGGCACAGCTCTTCCCTCCTGAGTCAGCTCTGTCGGTGCTTGTATATCTTAAAATGCTACCTTTGGCAGTTTTCAATACAACATACAGAATCATAGGCGATTACAGTTGGAAGGGACCTGAGGCGGTCATCTAATCCACCCCCTGCTCAAAACAGAACCATCCCTAACTATAGCATCCGAGCCAAGGCATTGTCTAGCTGGGTCTTAAAAACCTCTAAGGATGGAGATTCCACAGTCTCTCTGGGTTAACCTGTTCCAGTGCTTTTAATACTGTCCTAGTGAGAAAACAGAGTGGAATAGCAATGGAAGGCCTCTTTCTGCTGGCTCCATTACACCACCTTCCTGAGCAGCAGCAACCAAGCCCCAGAAGCTTGCTTCTGTTAGCACAGCTTTCTCCAGACTAGGAATGGTGGGTTGCCAACAGAACTACATGGGCTTGGGAATGTGATCTTGCCACACCTTACCTGATCTAGGCATATTGGCAGAACATGGTATTGAAGACCAAGCCTCAGTATTCAGCCAACTGGAACTCCTAGTTAACACTCAAAAATAATTAGAAGTCAGAGGAGCCCCCTGCCAGCTAGGCACATCAGTGCCTACAATCGATTAGAGTGCTGGCAGAAATGGGGGGAAAAACACTTTACTGAAAGAAACAGCACATTAGTTCAACCCAGTTCTGCAACGTCTATATAGATCAAGTGCTTCAACAGGGCTTTTGATGCTTTTATCTAATAGCTGCTTGAGCGCCTGATCTATATAGATGTTGGGTGAGCTGGGTCCGACTAACATGCTGCCTCTTTTGAGCATGAACTGGGCTTGGCACAGGGGCATGCAGCTGTAAGCACGCTTTGCGGGGTGGGGGGACTACATCTGTAAGCAGCCTTATTTTTTGTTTTATTTATTTATTTTTCCTGAGAGAAGCCCCAGGAAAACTTTAAAACAGGGCATCATTTCACTTGCTTCTGCATCCTTTTGCTTCCACCAGTTGTTATGTTTTGGGAAGTAGAAATGATGGCTTCCAGAATCTTGGTTTAAAAATTTGCTCCCTCATAAAGATCTGTTCATCTCATGTTAAATATGCAACACATTAGATTCTTTTTTTAATGAGGAAAAACTAGATAATTTGATCTCTTCTTTAAGACGTTAAGTGCCTTGCCACACAGAATTTAGCTGGATTCTCTGTGGTATTAGGCTAGTAAATCTCTCCTAACAAGCAGTTTATCACCATATTTCCCTCTTCTAAGATGGGACAGAAGTTTGTGTCTCTGCCTCCTTAAAAGGTCTGGGAGTCCCAAAAATCAAAGGTTCAGCATGGTCTCATTTCTGGGTAACATGATAGTTGGCATCTGCCACAGGGCGTGTCAAAAAGACAATGCACTCTAGACTTCCAGGTATCTGTTTGAACAGCCCACTGGATGCAGGCATTGACAAGTTTCATATCGTTGCAAACTGTGATCTGGACTTAAGCAGCAACCAGGAACTAAGGATGCTTTATCATGTATCTAAGAACATTAGATTTGCTAATCTAATGCAAATCTAGCATTTCTCCAGAGTGGTGGTGTTGTGGGGGTTGGAGCAAAGAGCCCTAACTTCTATCCTTGCTCATGTATTACCATAATGCAATAAAAAGGATAAGCTGCCGCCTACACAAGGCAATTCTTGATATTTGACTGTGGTTGTCTGACATTATTTGACTGTTCAAATAATACCAACCCTACCTCCACAGTGGAATACATCCAGGGACAATATATTCTATGAAGGTAAGCAATTCCATATCCTGATTAATGGGACTTGAGATGCATTTAAGCTACCTTGTGGCTGACTCTGTTCTAGCTGAGATTACCCAGACACATGTTTTTGGTATTTGTTCTAGATTTCATAGTTTCATAGTAGCTAGGGTCAGGAGGGACCTGAACAGATCATCTAGCCTGACCCCTTGCCACAGGCAGGAATGAATCCAACCTCCTCTTGAATTTGCCCAAGGTAGGGGCAAGGACCACTTCCCTGGGAAGTTGGTTCCAGATTTTGGCCAACCTAACTAAAATATTGCCTTCTGATCTCCAACCTAAACCTATTCTCCATCAGCTTATGACCATTGTTCCTCGTCACCTCAGGTGGTGCTGGGGAGAAAAGAGCTCTACCTATTTGCTGTTGATCCCCGCTTGATGAGCCTGTAGGCAGCCACCAGGTTCCCCTCTCAGCCTCCTCTTGCTGAGGCTGAACAGGTTCAGGTCCTTCAGTCTCTCCTCACAGGGCCTGTCCTGCTGCCCTCTCACCAAGCAGGTGGCCCTCCTCTGAACCCTCTCCAGGCTGGCCACATCCCTTTTGAAGTGCGGTGCCCAGTACTGGACGCAGTACTCCAACTGCAGCCTGACCAAAGTCGCATAGAGGGGGAGTATCACCTCTCTGGACTGACTTGAGATGCACCTTGGATGCATGACAAGGTATGGCTGGCCTTGCTGGCTGCGGTCTGGCATTGGCGGCTCATGTTCATCTTGGAGTCAATAATGACTCCAAGATCCTTTTCCGCCTCTGTGCTTTCAAGAAGGGAACTCCCATGTATGTATGCTGTGGATTCCTTCTCCCAAGGTGCAGCACCCTGCATTTGTCTACGCTATTCTCATCTGCCCACTTTTGTAGTCTGCCTAAATCTAGTTGCAGCCTCTCTCTCCCTTCAAGTGTGTCCACCTCACCCCACATCTTAGTGTCATCAGCAAACTTGGAAGCGTGCTTTCCACCCCCTCGTCCAAGTCGCTGATGAAGTTGTTAAACAGTGTGGACCCGAGAACTGAGCCCTGGGGTACCCCACTGCTCACATCTCACCAGGTTGAATACAACCCATCCACCACTACTCTCTGGGTGCGCCCTGTCAGCCAATTTTTTACCTATCCAACTGTGTTGGCATCAATGCCACAGTCTCTTAATTTATTGATGAGGATGGGGTGAGACAGTGTCAAAGGCCTTCTTAAAGTCTAGAAAGACTATGTCCACAGCAACACCATCGCCCAAGGATTTAGTTACTTGGTCATAAAAGGCAATCAGGTTGGTCTGGCAGGACCTGCCTTTGGTGAACCCATGCTGATTGCCCCTGAGCATGATCTCCCCTGCAGGCCCCCCACAGATATGCTCCTTGATGATTCTCTCCAAGAGCTTCCTAAGCCCCAAGGTGGGGCTTACAGGCCTATAATTACTTGGGTCCTCCTTCCTTCCCTTCTTAAAAATAGGGACCACAGTAGCCAGTTTCCAATCCCCCAGCACCTGGCCAGATGACCATGAATGCTCATACAGCCGGGGCCAAAGGCTCTGCGATAACCCCTGCCAACTCCCTCGACACCCTTCGGTGGAGGGCACCTGGACCTGCAGATTTAAAAATGTATAGCCCTTCCAGAAGATCCCGCACTACATCTGCACTGACTAAAGGCTTGATAGAGCTATCCCCAAGATTGTCCCTACCTCTGGTAGGTGGGATATCCTGGTCCCTGTTCAGGAAAACAGAGGCAAAGGAACTTAAAAATACCAGCTTGCTTGTCTGGCGTGGCCACCAGATTACTGTTTGTGTTTTGCAGGGGCCCTACATTGCCTGGTGCCCTCTTCTTGCTCCCAATGTACTTGAAAAAGGACTTTTTGTTGTTCTTAATCCTGGACGCTAGCCTGAGTTCCATCTCTGCCTTGACCTTCCTAATAGCCCTCCTACACTCATAGGCCAAGGAGGAGTACTCCTCCTTGGTGATAGTTCCTCCCTTCCACTGGTTGTACGCCCCCCTTTTAGTCCTCAGGCATTGCTGAATGCCCTTGCTGAGCCAAGGGGGTTTCTGAGCACTCTTACCCCCCTTGCTTCTCTTGGGGACTGTTATCCTTTGGGCCTGGAGGATTGCCCCCTTAAGGTACGACCATCCCTCGTGGGCTCCCATCTCCTCTATCTTCTGGGTCCTTAGTGCCTCCCCGACTAGTCTCCTAAGCTCATTGAAGTTGGCCTTCTGAAGTCAAGGGCTTTAGCCTTGGTGTGAGCCTTTGACGCCCTGCGTTGGGTAGTGAAATCCAGCAGGTGATGATCGCTATTGCCCAGGTGGTCAAGGACCATATGATGGTCATGGTGCTGTTACTGGGAAGATATTTTTGCAAGTCTCAAACAAAATTGCGTTCAAGATTAAATTCTTCCTTTGCTTTCTGGGAAACATGCCTTTTGTGGCATACATCAGACTATGTTTTGCTCAATTGGAAGGTTGTGACATCACTGGGAATCTCTAGTACTGAGAACCCATCTTAAGCACGTGGAATATACACACCCTGAGTGCTTGTTCATCTCACTCCATCTAGAATGCTGGGCCTTTGAAGCCATATCAGTTTACTTGCGTAGATGCCTACATACTCATGTTAAGATAATTAAAATGTAAGGCTGCCTATACATATGCTCCAACACGTTCTAACTGGAACACTAGCATGGCTGCAGTGTTACATATATTAATTCCTCCCATATTTCAAAATGGCTGCTGGGGCATTTAACAAAAGCTCATTGAATGAGCTCTAGTTAAAGGGTCCTGTGGCCACTTTTAAACACAGGGACTCAATTCTCATGAAGCTGCAATGTTTTTAATTGGATCAGCTCTCAAGAACCACTCTTAATTTAGGCCCTACTCCCAAGCATGTGTATAGGCAGCCTAAATGCATTGCCCCAAGAGGGCAATTCAGGTAGACTCGGTTTATGTTCCTGAGGTCCCTTTCAAACAATAGGAGATTCTGGTGCTTCTGAAGACTGAACCTGGGTGCCTAGAAGTAGTCTTTGGGGAACATGCTAAGCAGAAAAGTGTCTCAATTCTCACCCACTTTAGGCATTTCACTTGGGCTGTACCATGGGCAGCTCTCATCACATGATTTGGAATGCCTTCTCCTGCTTCTGAGGGGAGGTGTCTGACTGCTTATCCTTTTTGCTTACAAAGACCTAGTGGTTGAACAGTTGTCCTGTCCAAGATGTGGGTGGTACAAGTTCAATTCTTTCCTCAATCTGAGAGAAATCATCAGCTTTTCTGAAACAAGTGTTGTGAAATAAGGAGGCCTTTCTCCGACTTTTTTGGCTGCATTTTAAAATGACTCTTCTGACTTCTAGCAGTTGGAACTTACTTGCTTTCCTAATAAGAAATTGTCATTTCCCATGATGCAGACCATCTCAAAGAGCCTTGTCACATTAAACAGGAGAGAATAATACCAACATTGTCTTTTACAATGTAGGAGTTGCTTATTATATTAATCTCCTTTCTAAAAGATCCATTGCCTTAAGCAACTTTATCTTAACAAACGACTGTAGAGCCATTGCTTTGTTGGTTCCACGTTGCTTGGAGAAAATGGTAAAGAAGTCACGTTTGATTGTTGCTTTTCCTCCTCTGTGCTACCTTCAGATTTTGTTGCAGTCTGACCAGTATATTGGATGCACTCTGTTCAAGATTGACATTCTGTTCCAACCATATTTTGTTGACAGTTTTTAATACAGAAGCATTCAGTTGATGATTTTACTATTGGGACCCTAAAGTAGGTGGCTTGTTTGATCAGAGCTCCCAAACTGCATACCTTAACACAGTGGTTCTCAACCATTGACTCCAGGCATCCCTTAGAAGATGGTTATAATTCTTCTGTTGCAAAGAACTTGAAGACCACAATGGGTTGATTTTGGTTTTGGTTTGTCGGGGGTTTTTTTCACGCTAGCTTTTTATTTAAACTCTCTGCGTTTATGTTGTGATTCATGTATGGGTGTTCACACACCTAATAGGCCATACTTCATGGTGCTCTGGAGCAGTCTTAAAAAGATCTCATGGCACCCTGGCTAAGAAGTGATGCCCTAACAGCAGTTTTTACTTTTCTACAATGACATTTCCTGCCTAAGTATTGGTTGATTCCCATTCACTAGTGGCATAGGGACAGTTGTGTACTGTAGAACACTACTCCTGTCTACTCTTTGACTAATCCACCAGTTAAAAGAAGAACTTCAAGAAACTCTTCTGTATTTCTTCCGTATGTCTGTCCTCTTATAATGAATTGCCTTATAGAATGTTTGGCATATACCACAGCTTATTTGACAAGGCTCCTCATCAGGAAATAGAATAAAAATACTGATACCTTAGGAAGACTGGACATTTTAAATTGATTTTGAAGATTTCCACCATCTTATCTAGAAGGTTTTGTACAATATCAGCTTGAAATGAGATTCTGGCTTCCTTGACGATTTGCACCATCATTCAATCCAGCTAGAGAGAGAGAGCGAGAGAGACAAGTAACTGTCCCCATAATGAGTGGATTGAGCATGAATTAGTTATGAGAAACATGTATTATTTTATGCTGCTTTTATTTTATATATCGTTGAGAACCTCTGCTGCGTGGCAGGCTGAACCCAGGCACAATAGAATACACCTTTTTTATTTTTTTGGTGCTGGAGTGCTATCTGGGCGATAGAAATTTTAAATAATCTGAAAAAGTAGCAGAAGCTGGAGATCCTCAAAATGTGGGTTAAGTCCTAAGGATTTTGTTGTTAATACTTCATGTGTAAATATCTAATTGAAAATCTTACATATGCAAGCTAACTAGCAGTTGGCATGCACTGATTTAGGAAGGTATGCAAGTATTCCTGTATTTTTGCAATACCATAGAAAAGAGAGCTTAATTGAACCACATTTAGCTAGCAACAGGTGTCCATTGTGACCTGTTTGTGAAAGTGTTTTTAATTATTTTCATCTGTAGTATTTAAATGGTTCAACGTGCCAGAGGCCTACCTGTCTGCCAAATTCGAATTTCCATTTGTCCACTTTAGAAGTAGGTATGAATAAAAATGATCTCTTATAATTTAAAAATAGATTGAGCATTTAACTTTTTAGTGAGAAAATCCACAAATGCCTAGTTTCAGACTGTATTGGGCTATGTGGAGCATTGTAAGGGATGCTACTGTGAAAGGCACATATTACCTAATAACCAGATTTGTATGATTATAGGAAGCAGAGAAACTTAATCTGCTTGTTAATGTTGGGCAACAAGCTTTCAGGTAACACTTCTTTCTCAATATTGCAAAATAAAGCAATGCAATTCTGTATCGATTCCAGCTCTCAGCTTTAATAAGCTTCCTTTAGGACAATATATTGGTGTAAGACAGAAACAGAAAATAAGTTATAAAGTCTACAAGAATACATTGTTCTTGATCCTGCAAGTGCTCTTCATTCCCTAATTGTGTTTAGTGGCAGGTGCCATAAGTACCCCAATTTGTACCATGAGACACTTGATGATAAGGCTAGACCTTTTAAATACTAGAAAAGCTATGGTATTTAAAAACAGATCTTTGATACCATGTTGCTACTAACTGTCTACTTAAAAAATGGCCTATTTCTGTTGGTCAGCTGAACTATTTATGCATGAAAGTACTACTGCAGTAGCAGACTGGCTCATACATGAAGAAGTACTGCAGATGCCTAAAAGTCCTTGTTGCAAGATAAGCCAGTATAACTGGTGTTTGAACTGATTGTCATCCTTTGCCATCAAGTCCTTGTAGCAACAACTACTTTGCATGAGCAAGAATAATGTCCTGTGTAGTAGTAAGGGTTAACTACCTTACTAAAGAGGGATGTCATCCACAGGAAGTGGTCAGTCGACCATTTTGGGTCAGGGGTTAGTTGTTACAATAAAGGCTTAATGAGAACAGTCTCCCTGCTTCTTCAAAAAACCCAGAATAACACATGGTGTCAGGAGTGGTGAATCCTGCCACCAACAGGAAATTGAAGAAGTGATTCCCAACTGATGGATCCAGATCTAGCAGCAGCTGAATCCAGCACAGAGCAGGGCCTGGTGCCTCTACCTGCAGCAGAGCCCAGCACAGCACTGAGTCTGGGTAAAGAGACCATGCAGGCACTCAAAGTTGCACCACCAAAACAGTTTGATTTCCAATCCCCTAGAACGTGGCCTCAGTGAATCAGGTGTTTTAATCACTTCAGGGAAATGTCAGGTCTGGAGAAACAGCCAGAAGCTTACCAAGTGAGTACTCTTGTCCCACACTACAACGGGGGATATGCTCAGCTGGGATGGGCTTCACCTGTCCCCCAAAGGTAAGCGTGTGTTTTCTTCTAGGTTGGCGGATCTCCTCCGGCAGGCTTTAAACTAGGCTCGTCGGGGGGAGGGGAAGATGAGGGCAGGGGAAGCTGTGGACCACCAAACCATGTGGCACCCACAAGGACAGCCCAGCCT
>NW_005842738.1:303454-303986 GCF_000455745.1 Alligator sinensis
TGTACTCTGTCCAAGTTTGTAGATGACACAAAGCTATGGGGAGCAGTGGACATGCCGGAGGGCAGGGAACAGCTGCAAGCAGATCTGGACAGGTTGGACAAGTGGGCCAAAAACAACAGCATGCAGTTCAACAAGGAGAAATGCAAAGTGCTGCACCTAGGGAGGAAAAATGTCCAGCACACCTACAGCCTAGGGAATGACCTGCTGGGTGGCATGGAAGTGGAAAGGGATCTTGGAGTCCTAGTGGACTCCAAGATGAACATGAGTCGGCAGTGTGACGAAGCCATCAAAAAAGCCAATGGCACTTTATCGTGCATCAGCAGATGCATGACAAATAGGTCCAAGGAGGTGATACTTCCCCTCTATCGGGCGCTGGTCAGACCGCAGTTGGAGTACTGCGTGCAATTCTGGGCTCCACACTTCAAGAAGGATGCGGATAACCTGGAGAAGGTCCAGAGAAGGGCCACTCGTATGGTTAAGGGCCTGCAGACCAAGCCCTACGACAAGAGACTAGAGAAACTGGACCTTTTCA